>NW_026862420.1:0-190397 GCF_026571515.1 Ruditapes philippinarum | reverse complement strand
TAAGGATGGGGGAAACAGATACTTAAACTGCTCCCAGGAACTTCAGCGGGAAAGTTTGTCATCAACTGACGCAGTTTTCCAAACGCCTGGACGACATTTGACTCAAAGGTTCAATCTTCTATGAAGCAGACGACAGACAAATTTCAACATTTTCAAGCATAATCGAAGCAGACAAAGGTTCTAGAAGGAAACCAGACGGAAAAGCTACGTCTCAAAAGGAAGAAAATAGTAGCAGAAGAAAATGCATGAAAAGCGAAAAAATGGGAGTAAAGAAACAGTAAAATTGAGTAAGAAGTGCTTTAACGTAATGACAAGATACTATTTGACTAAATTAAGGACATACTTATTCCTTAGGTATAAGCTAAAATGGATTTAAAACAGAAGCTCTTACATCAAAAATCATTTCAACCCATGCTGAACATCTTACCCACCATTCACATTATAACTGGCATTTTGATCCAATCATAGAATTTATACCCATATTTTCTGAGCCATAACAAAATGAATAGGTAGAAAGTTTTTAGTAAAGCATGTGCAATGTTTCTAACTTTAAACAAATAAGGTTATGAAGAATAACAAAATGGGCTGTAAGCATTATATTTTTATTTTCTGATTTCAAATTACAAATATCTCTACTGACAAAAAATAATCATAGTTGCATAATTACAGTATAATTTGAATATGGTTTTATCTTCTTTTTTTGGTGGATAATCAATTTTACTTCAAAAATGATTTAAGTTCAGAATTACAATGTACAATACATATGCTACTTTTTTCCCTTTACCCTTGTTAATCAACCAAGTAGCCAGAAGTATAAATAAATTTATATATTGCACTCTGTATAAAAAAAATATATACATTGCATTTTGTTCAAAATTTCACTTGTTTTTACTGCTTAGATATACATGTAAAGCTATGTATTTTAATGGTTTTATCTAGTGGGTTATGTAATCTCAACAAAATAGTCTATATGCTCAATAATTAAATTCATATCTGTTAAACATATGTTATTGTATCAACAATCAAAAGTACCTACATTTTTGTAATGTATTGGAAACAAGATATATATTTTATGAATGGTCAAAGGTCATATAAGGTTGTCTGTCATTAATTTTTGCTGTAGATTTTGTAAATAATCTGACTTGAATTTACATGATTTATATTTATAAAGGGTTGGGAAGAGCTCAAGACTAAAAATAAATATTTTGTTCTATTCTGTTCTATACAATATAAAGTTGCATATTAAAATATACACACTATCCTAATTGAAAGAAAGAAAAAAGAAATAATAACAATATTTGTGTAGCACTTTTACATTTACAATAAAGCATATTTTACACTATTGAAAAAACTGACATCACTGAAATATAACTTATATCACTCACTGTATATCAGTAGAAAGATTTTGTTTTTCACCTGTGAACTTAAAAATGAAAAATTTTTTTTTTAGTATTCAATGTGTTAAGCATAAATCAGTTACCAAATTATAACTTTATATCATGCAGTCAACATACATGTATATACATGTAAAAAAATACTGTACCACTTACTAGAAAATATTTTTACCAAAATTTTCAGCTATCTGGCCACAAACAATGACAAAGTCCTGCCTAAAAGTATTATATATATCTAACAATTGTGCAGTAATTCTATTTAATGGTGCATGTATCTAAACTTCTATGTTTTTACACCAGCCTGGATGTTAGATTATTTATACATAAATATTTAAGCCTAGAGCGGAGTGCCTTCATAATATACTACAATGAGATTGATATTTTCATACTAATGTGATAAATGTTTATTTTCTTTATCTAATGTTTTTACTACTCATTTTATAAGTTTTACATTTAAAAATTGCATATTTATTTTAGTGAAGCCTTATACTTTATTGTGTATTTACTTGTACCTGTATTAATTTATAAATAAATAAACTATAAAATTCACAGGTCTTTGAACTTTTTTATCCTAATTATCCTCAGAACCAACAGTGTACATATCTAACAGTGTACATATCTAACAGTGTACATATCTAACAGTGTACATATCTAACAGTGTACATATGTAACTCTAACTCTGCAGAACATATACTGAAATAGATTAAGATATATAAAATTAATTTGGCAATTTTTTTTTTTAATTTTAATTTTAAAGTCAACTCAATGAATTAATGAAAATCTGTTTGTACTAAAATTTGTTATTTTTGGATCTTGACATCAAAATGAACAGAAAAATACATTTTTTATTAACTAAATATCCTGCCATAACTTTCAGAATATATGTCCTTGACCTTTAATTTATCTAAGCAATATGAATTCGAAGGATCTAATGTCTCACTTGGCCACCTTTAAACGTGGTCATGATTTCACCATGATCAAAATGCATATACATGTACATTGCATATTTCATTTTTCTCTACATTTTGTGCTTATATATTAAACCAGAAACTTATAATAACAGGTTTGTTATATGCTCTGTAATTAAATATTCAAAAATAAAAATTTATCAGTCATAATTTATCAAAAAAAAAAAAGGAACTTAATTACATGCAATTGTATTAATATATAATAATCTTTAAATGAACTTGTTATTGATATTCTAATTGACCAAGCATTTAGAAATGCTATTCAAAATAACATACATAGTTAACAGAGTAATGCACCCATAGTTGATATGAAAGTACATGGACACCCGTTCAAATATCAATATTGACATAGTGGCCTAGACAACATAGAATTGTATTTGTAATAATTAAAGCATATTAGCAAATAAATTATGACAGGTTATAAATGACCCGACCACAAAATCTGTGTTTATATAGATTTACGAGTCAATTTTTGTAAAGCCTGTTAAACCATTTAAGCTGTCAATCATAAAAAGCTGTGAGTCAAGTTTTATAATTTCTTTTTGAAGTTCTGCCAAAAGCTGAAAAAATAATGACTTTAGCTTTGAAATAATAATTTTAAATTGGCTGAAATTAATTTACATTGACACTTAATGAAATTAAGCCTATCCTAGAGTAAATGGTGAATGTTCAGGTAAAATTAAAATAACTTTACATTCTGTCATATTTGTTTTCAATTTTATACAACAAAAAAACGTTATTTGAGTAATCAGTAAACCCTGTGACCCACACAAATATCGATAAAAATCCTTCAGAAATTATTAGGTAATGTTCAATTTATAAAAAAGAGTGGGGTAGTCTTTTTATATTTAAGGCAGTTTCTACATTTTATCCTAAACATTTGAGCCCCGTCATGACAAAACCAACATAATGGGTTTGCGACCAGCATGGATCCAGACCAGCCTGCGCATCAGCGCAGTCTGATCAGGATCCATGCTGTTCGCTATCAGTTTCTCTACTTGTAATAGGGTTTGTTAGCGAACAGCATGGATCCTGATCAGACTGCGCGGATGCGCAGGCTGGTCTGGATCCATGCCGGTTGCAAACGCACTATGTTGGTTTTGTCATGACGGGGCTCATTTGTAATTATCAGTTATTGCTCAATTGCCATTTATGTAGTCAATCTTTTGACATATATACAACTAATTAATCTCAGCTTGACAGTGAAAAAAAAATGATCATAATGTCAATTAAAGGTTTTAAGTTACATTTTGAAAATGTACATTCTCATTTTTAATTACTTATCAAAGACAGGACACATAATAAATCCAAGAAAAACATTACACCTATTGAAATTAATCAAATATAAATTATGCACAAATACATTTATATATTATCCAAATCAATGTCTGTAATTAATTGAAATAAATGGGTCCCAAATAGATAAAAATGTTGCATCATTTATAAGCAAAAAATTATCAAAATTGTATAAAAAGGTCCCTGAATTTTGAAACACAAATTAGAAAAACCTGGTTACAAATGTACACTTAAAGATTAAAATGCTCAATAATGATCCAGACAAATTATATCAATAGTTTAATGATAAGAAATTATGTTAATGATTTATAAAGAGAAAATAGAGATCAAAATTTTAACCCTTAATCATTTTATAAATGATCAATATTCTGTATGGATTAAAAAAATGAAAAGGAAGAATTATTTAACCCATTAAGCATTCTTTTAACAATTAAAATAAATACACATCAGAAAAAATCTTTAACCATTACTTGTTATATAGCCATCAATAATATTCTTAATAATTACCAATGACATAATAGAACAATACTTTAATCAATAATCATTTTTTTAATGGTAAAAGTCTTCAATTGAAACAAAACAAAAACTGAAACCAGTAAAGAAAATATATGTTCTAGCTCAAATTGTTCTTAGAACACAAAATATAATAATCATTTAAAACTGGTCGCAAAACTAATTCACAGATGATCACAGATGCTTAAAAAATAGCTAATTGTTGAATGTCACATGATTTCCACATTAATGGACTGATTAAGTAAATAACAAAGAAAGAAATGCTATCAGAATTTAGCAGACACATAAATTTCAACCAATCTATGCCTCTGTGTATTTTCATATTATTATTATGCCTTCGACGTAGTCAATGACAGCTCTGAATAATGATAAGTCACAAAAATCATCTTCAAATTATATAATAAATTGAAATTTAAATCAAGAATTATCAGAAATTGATAGTAAAACTCTGACTATAATATTAAAGAAGTTCATTGTAATATAATCTCCACAGTGCAGTTCATCCCAATCACATCAAGAGCCCTCCATATTAGTAAAATTTTAATGACAAATTATCACAAAAGCTGAAATATTAACTATTTTGAGCTAACATATCCAAGTAAGAAAAAAAAAACAACAACAAAACAAAAAAAAAAAAAAAAAAACCCAAAAAAACCCAATCCAAATTACTTAACAATTGACTTGAACCCTTTGATCAGATAATAATAAAGTCTGAGGTAAAATTTAAAGTTAATACTATCCAAATGATTGCAAAAACTGAAGAAGAAGTAGAAATACAACCCAAAAAACATTATATATTGACAACAAGTTCTTTTACAACAATGTCCAGGTGAATTTCAAAAGCTGAACAAAACTGAATGTATCTTAATTGATGTTAATAAATATGACTGTAATCACAGCAGTGTGAGACGTCTTGCATTTGTATACATGTCTAGAGGTCACCTAGACATCTCAAAGTCTGTCTGACATCTCAATGTTGATTAGAAGTTTAGGGAGTTGTAAACTTCAGGATAACGCTCAAAGAAAGTCTGAAAAGGAAACAGATACTTATAAATTGCTATTAACCATATATATACAAAATCAACTTAACCATAAGATCATGTCTTAAGAGACCACCTTTCTAAAAAGATCATACCATGGCTCTCACACTGCAGTTTGGCAACTTTCCAACTTTACTGGTGGAGGAGGAACTCTGGTGTCCCTTTGTGCATTATTTCTGGACAAGCAGGCACTTAGGTAGAGCCATAGACCTTCTGTAAGGAACCTTTTTCTCATTACAAATTAGTTGTCCATATAAATCAATTGTCCATATTGCCAAGGTTGTCCTACAGCCTGTACAGACAAGTGAATATTGTCTATACACATCAAGACCATCAATAACAAGCAATTATCATAGTATTGCAAGCAATCCATAAGTCCCCTACCGGTTAGAACCCAAGCAACATTCTGATGGGCCATTGGCCATTCAATTTTACCAGTGAATGAATGACATGAATGAACATAAATCTTTTGAGTTCTAAGTTTGTCTATATCACAGTAATGTGTTAAGTTTCCCTGCCTAGTAAGGAAATAATGTTTATACAACCTTGTCATATTATTACAATGTGGGATTTTAAAGTAAATCCTATAAGGAATAAAGAAGTTGGAGTGAAAAATACCAATTTCTCGAAAAAAATCTAAGTTCAAGGGGGACATAATCCTGGAAATAGTCTTGCTAGAGTATTTAATCTCCTCAAAAATGTTGAGTGATAATAAGAAACATATATATGAAGTTTGAAGTAGATACATTAGGAAATAAAGAAGTTATTTAAAAAAGACAACATTTTTTTTCATAAAAATTCTAAGTTCAAGGGAGGTAATACTGATAATTTTTGTGCTAGAGTTGTACACCTTGTCACATATGATGTGGTTGATGACCAGAAACTTATATTTAAAGTTTGAAGTAAATACCTTAAGAAATAAAGAACTTATAGTGAAAAAGCTGAAAAATTTAAATCAGAAATCTTGAAATTCAGGCTATTTGTTGCCATAGCAACCAGAATTTTTAACATAGGAAGAAAAGAAAAAGCTGTGCATAATCTCCAGACTGCCATCTACCCATATTTCAAGTTTCATAAAAATATTTTTAGTACTTTTTGAGTTATCACTGGATCCAGTTTATGTGTTAAATTTGCCATATTTTCAGACTATTTGTTGCCATAGCAACCAGAATTTTCAACATAGGAAGAAAAGAAAAAGACGTGCATAATCTCCATACTGCCATCTATCCATATATCAAGTTTCATAAAAATATTTTCAGTACTTTTTGCGTTATCGCGGGATCCAGTTTTGTGGACGGACGGACTGACGGACTGACAGACAGACGGACGGAGGGTAAACCTAAAGTCCCCTCCGGTTAAACCGGTAGGGGACTAATTATAGCTTTATGAGAAACATTACAATCCTAAATTGAGTAACTACATGTAATACCAAACATTTAGTGTCATAATATCCCTACCTGGTACAGAGTTTGAGCCTGCCATACACTAGAGGTGCAGCACATCTCTCTTATAGAGTGCATACTGAGCTGTGGGGCTCCGATATCCACTGTAGCCATACCAAGTTTTGCTGACATTATTGGACCAATGGTTGAGCCACATGGAGAATCATTCCTTACAACAAAATCCTGAAATATTCAATTGTATTCATCAATCAAAATCAAAACAATAGCAATACATTTTTTTCATTAAACCTTTACAATGCTAAGTTTGCAAAATAAAATTCTTGTAATTCAAAGTAAAGTCAATGGGTTTCATAAATTCATTATTAACACTTAATTGAAATTCATTGTATAATCAATAATAAGTGGCAGCATGGTCAAGTTAACACTTTAGACTAGTAATGTAAGATTAGCTAGTCATGTGTGTTCAAACTCCCAGAGGGGCAGCACTGCCAAATGTTTAATGCTTTGGACTTGAAATCTAAGATACACTAGTCACATGTGTCGAAACTTTATAATGAGCAAGACTTTGTTTAAACTCGTTGTTAGTGATCCAAAAGTGTGTCTTTAAGCTATAGCTTTCTACACAATCAAAAATTATTTTTTCTTCAACCTAGATGCATTTAGAAATGATTTACTTGTAGAGGTATATCAGCCATTCTTCCTACTTCTCGCAGTATAGTATTAGTGATACCTGTGGAGGCGTAACGTTGGTTACCGTTTATCTTGACAACTATACCCTTGTGAAACCCTGGTTGATGGTTGCTCTCATGTTTATCACTGTCAAAATAAAACAAAATTTAACATGCTTAATAGGACCCAATACAATGTTACTTGAATACATGACTTTTGGATATAATGATCTAAATGCTGGTATGTTTAACATTTATTATGTAGCAGAGTTATATCTTATTGTGACAAAACAAACCCAACAACATCTATCACCACTCAATTAATGAACCAATTATTATCCTATTATAAATTATAATTCTACCTGTAGTTCGGATGTATGGCATGAGCCTGGTCAGCACTTATCATGTAAGATTTTGGAATGGCTTCCTCAAATGCTGTCTGGTTCCCACCACTGCTTAGTCTACGAAGAACATATTCCTGGAAACTGGAACCAGCACCCTGAGCACTACTTGATCCTACCTACAATATTGAAATCTCACTTGTTTTTCTTTCTTTCTTTCTTTCTTCAAAATTACTATATCATACACTTATTAATGTTACGAAACCAACATTTTGTGATGCAAATTATCCATCCTGACTTCATGTTTTTGATGACATATTAATCATTGTACAAATAACTTTTTAATGCAGTTACTTAGTAAAATTTAAGTTAAGTAGTGAGTAAAAACCTGGGTGTGCTATGTACAAAAAAAAGGGCAAGCAAATCTCAATCTATACAGGAAAAAGCACAATGAAGATAACCCATGCAAGATGAATATCTATCATGACTATGTTATAGTTTTGCAATATAAATTATAATAAAAGCAATATATATATGTATACTGTACCTCCTCATTATCAAAGAGACTGATCATTCTAATATTGGTGTCATTATCTAGTGACGAGGTAGAACACGATGATATTAGACCCTGAAATTAGAAATTAAACATCATCAAATTTAACTTTCGATGATATTATCATAATTATAACTGTCTATAATCAATTCTGGGGATAAGATGACTATTAAAAGTCTGCCAACAATAAAAAGCCTGAAATTTAAAGTAAGACCACTCCATCATGCACCAGTCAATTGTTACCAATGACCCTAAAACTACGAGGCAATACCTTGCATTATAGATTATTTCTGACTTTTGGATTTTCAAACCTGAAGGGAAAGTCAGATAGTGAAATCCCAAGTTACAATAAATGCCGGAACACTGTCAGCAGGACATATCCCTGGCTACTTTAACATCAAAACAAAACCATCAAAAAGCCAGTGCAGAGATGGGAAAGATAGAAAGTTAGAACTTAGCTCTTTCTCTCTTGCTCATGCTATCTCCAACAACTCCATGGGGAGGGGGGGGGGTGAAGATGGATGTTTTTACCAGCTCTGGCCTATTATTAGACAATAGAGTGGTAGTTATCCAAAGAATCCTTACATTGCTGAAGATTGACTAAAAAATCTTACCACCATAGCAGTATAGGCATTTAGCAGATTGTCCAATCTTGGTGAGAAGATAAATTCTTCTAGTACACCTCCAATAACCTGAAAAATATATCATATCACTCATTTAACTTCTAGCATTCCCTCTCTGAATGTTCATCACAATAATAATATTAATAATGTAAGTTAACCTATCACCAAATGTAGCTTAACACAGCATGCTTCCAGACTTATGACAATTCTCTAGAAAATTGAAAATTAGATCCAAATAATGTACATGAGTAAACAATCAACATTTTGTGAAAGGTACAAACCATTGTACACATCTATGGCTGAAATGAGCAACATCATAAGTTAACAGATCAATTTAGTTTTATAGTTATATTTAATCAAACTTTAAGAGATGAATTAGCCAATTCAGGTGAAATTACATTATATTGTAACCAGAATTATAAATTTTCCCAAAAAACATATAATTTTCAAGATTATTTATGAAAATGATGACAAAGCTTCCATATAGAAGAAGACTTTTGTGCTTCTGATATATGTTAATACAATAATGCATATAAAACTTCACTTCATTTCCAATTTCATGTATACCAGAGACATTTGCCAAACTACTAGTGTCATATAATTCTGAAAGAGAGCAGATAAATTGTGGTTTAGAAACTTTCTAAAGAGGTAACCTTCGTGCTTCATTCATGAAATCAGTGTTTTCTCATAAAAAGAGCCTGAATCACATTTTGTCTGCTTCATTCAGGATGATATGACACTAGTATTAAGACTCAGACAGGACCTAATAATTATACATAAGAGGTCACTATATGTTGCAAGTATATAAGTGTGTCCTTAAAATTCTATCCAATTACATCATGACAGTCCTACCATAGTATATATTTACAGTGAGGCAGGTATATTAGAAGTTAAAGTAACTTCTTATTCTGCTAAACATAACTAGTAGCTGTTGGTAGGTCACCGTGCTCAACTTTTCTGAGAGCTTGACAATAAAACAAGAGCTTTGATATTGTAAAAGGGCCATAATTTTGTCACAAGGGTCATAAATTTGTCATAAACCACATTACAATTAAGGGTTTTGGACAAGGACCGCCTTCTATGCTCTCAAATATGTGTGTGAAGTTTCAGTCTAATTCTGTCAGTAGTTTCTGAGATACAAATTGCCAGCAAAAACTTCAATGACACCAATGCCTGGGTGATATGAGTGAAATAGATCTCCCTCTTCTTTAAATAGTGGAGCTAACAAAAATGAAAACAAATAAAACAAAATTGTATACTGACAGCTGGTTGGGTATCAGCAAGGTGAAGGTCAAAGTCCATCAGCTGATCAGCTTCTACCTTCAGTTCCTCACATAACAACTGTACCAGCAGGGAATGGTGCTTGTCTTTCTGCAAATATAGTACACATATGTAGATACGTTAGCACTTAAAAATACTGAATTGTTTCACATGCTTAGAAATAGATGAAAAAAATGTTTAATTATAACAAGAGGGCCAAGATGGCCCTAGATCACTCACCTGAGCCATCAAACTCATCCGAGCAATTACCTAGACAAGCATTCTGACCAAGTTTCATGACAGGTGAGTAAAAAATGTAACCAGTAGAGTGTTAACAAGGATTTTCCATATTTGGGCGGTGTGACCTAGTTTTTGACCACAGGTGCCCATATTTGAAATTGACCTAGAAATCATTAAAAGAAACTTTCAAACCAATTTTTCCAGGATATTTGGATCAAAACAGAAGCCACTAGTGTTAAGAAGATTTTTCTATTTTTAGCTCCTGTGACCTAGTTTTTCATTCCAGATGACCCATGTTCGAACTCATCGAGCAATTACCTTGACAAGCATCCTGACCAATTTTGATGACAATTGAGTCAAAAATGTGACCACTAGAGTGTTAACAAGGTTTTTCTATTTTTAGCTCATGTGAACTTTAGCTCCTCTGAATTTTGACCCCTATGTGTGACCTTGACCGCAGGGACCTAAATTTTGCACGCGACACTCCACCTCCCAAAAGTGAACATTTATGCCAAGTTATATTGAAAGTGACACAGCTTCTCATAGTGGTGAACATTTTTATGAAGTTTCATTAAAATTCCTCCATGGGTGTAGGAGATATGCTCCTGACAAAAGCTGCTCGCCCAGCTGCCCTCCAGGGGAGAAACTATAATACGACCTGTTTTTCAAACGGGCGTATAAAAATGATGTTATACAACAACTCTATACTGATGATATCATACCACATTCTAAAAATAGTTATTTCCAGAGAGCATGAAATATTCTCAAATTTATACAACATTATTCCACTACCATTATTACTTTAACTGTTTATCTCTTACCACGCTTAATGTTTTAAATGAACTTGTCCATGTTTCAATCTGAACAAAACCATTCATCATTTCTCGGAATTATTTTTAAATAAGTACTGACAGAATAGTGAACAGTACAGACTGTGATCAGACACCATGAATGTGCACTGATTGCAGAGGTAAAATCAGTTGCTGCTAGAACTCCAGAGCTAGTTAGTGGCGGCATGGCCGAGTGGTTAACGCTACGGACTAGTAATCTATTGATCGCTAGCCGCATGTGTTCAAACCCCGTCAGGGGCAAGTTGTTGTTTCCTTGAGCAAGAAACTTTACACTCATTGCTCAGTACCGGTTGGTTCCAGGAACGGATTCGAAAGTGTGTCTATAAGCTTATAGCTTCCTACACAATCGAACTAAAATAAATTCTGTATAAACCAACTCCAGAGCTAAACTACAGCTGTTGTTTGCTTGAGCAAGAAACAATACACTTCTTTCTCAGTACTGGTTGAATCCAGGAACAGATTCAAAAGTGCGCCTATAAGCTTATAACTTCTTTCACAAATCATACTAAGTTATATTCTGTATAAACTAAACTATATGTACATCTGAACAATGATTAACCTGTGATTGTTGAGCATTCTCTGTACCTTCACTGTCTGGGGAATTTGGACCATTGTTGCATAACTTTGATTGTACTTCTGTTGCCAACACAGGACACCTAAACATCAATGTTGTTTATTAAAGTAAATATATACTCCAGTACTTCAGACAATCAGAAATGAAATATTGTTTCAAAAGAAAAGTGTAAAAATCATTTATCTTAATATCTGGCCAGGAACTTTTTATTTTATAGTTGTAATTTTTTACTGTTCACAGCAATACAGAATAGAAAAGAGTGTGTGGTACATATCATAATTAGAAAGGAGTATCTGAATCCTTCAAAACATATATGTCATTTGTTGGACTTGAATGAAAGAATCTGACTCCATCAAGATTTCTGTTGTAAACAAGGGTGAACAGTCCAATGTATTTATTTTTTCAAATCAAAACCATAGTCGTGAGACAACTGCTCCAATGTTTACAACCACTTCTCTTTGCTCATGCAAACATTGACCAATCAGCATTTAGCTTATATATAAATGTTATAAAATTATGAATACTAATGAGCTTCCTGCCTAATTCATTATACATGTATATCAATTGTCACTATATGTTGGCAAAGTTAAGGACATTATTATGTTGGAGCTTATATATACAGTAACTATGTGAAAAGAGGCGTGAAATATTTGTAAAAGACTGTTAATATTTCTTTCATAAGTTTTTGCCTGATAAAATAAAAAGTGCCCAAGTTTTCTATGACACCTTGCCATGGATTGAGACAGCTGTACAAAGTTGTGACGACTAAAAAGCATTTCTATAAAAGTAACATCAACATAAATGTTTCATGCATTCATTTCAAAACATGATGTATGAAATAAACATACACATTTGTTTCCTTGTTAGGTGAGAATTTCTCATTATGATCACGCTGTAGATGTATGGCTATATGAGGAATTCTCAAGATTGGTCTCTCCACATGAACCAGTCTATGTTCTATCTTGTTATCTACCTAAAATACAGGATAAAATTATCAACAACCAGTCTATTTTCTATCTTGTTATCTACCTAAAATACAGAATAAAATCATCAATAACCCGTCAATGTTCTATTTTGTTATCTACCTAAAATACAGGATAAAATTATCAACAACCAGTCTATGTTCTTTCTTGTTATCTACCTAAAATACAGGATAAAATTATCAACAACCAGTCTATGTTCTATCTTGTTATCTACCTAAAATACAGGATAAAATTAACAACAACCAGTCAATGTTTTATCTTGTTATCTACCTAAAATACAGGATTAAATTATCAACAGCCAGTCTATGTTTTATCTTGTTATCTACCTAAAATACAGGATAAAATTAACAATAACCAGTCAATGTTCTATCTTGTTATCTACCTAAAATACAGGATAAAACTATCAACAACCAGTCTATGTTCTTTCTTGTTGTCAGCCTAAAATACAGGATAAAATTATCACCAACCAGTCTTTATCAACAACCAGTCAATGTTCTATCTTGTTATCTACCTAAAATACAGGATAAAATTATCAACAACCAGTCTATGTTCTATCTTGTTATCTACCTAAAATACAGGATAAAATTATCAACAACCAGTCTATGTTCTTTCTTGTTATCTACCTAAAATACAGGATAAAATTATCAACAACCAATCTATGTTCTACCTTGTTATCTACCTAAAATACAGGATAAAATTATCAACAACCAGTCTATGTTCTTTCTTGTTATATGCCATAAATACAGGTTAAAATTATCAACATGTATAAATTTATGCTCTTTCTTATTGTCTTATGCACAGGATAAAATTATCAAAATTGTAAAAGTCTATGTTTTATCTTGTTATCTGTCTAAAAGCAAGATAAAATTATCAACAACCAGTCATTGTTTTATCTTGTTATCTGCTTAAAATACAGGATAAAATTATAAACAACTTACCTATGTTCTATCCTGTTATTTGCCAATGAACAGGATAAAATTATCCACAAATAGTTTATTTTTTTATCTTGTTAACAGGATAAAATTGATCAATTATTGTGTATTAACTATGTATATATTACTTGAAAATTTATCTGAATTATTTGAAACAGTAGCATGCCTACTCTCTTTTACTCCTTCAATAACAAGTGACATTAGGAATAAGATAAAGAAAATGATTACACAACAAAAATATATATTTTTTTAAAATTTTTTTTTTTTTTAAAAAACTTTTAAAATTATTTTAATTTTTTATTTATAAATTTAAAAGTGATAAGGAAATATTTTTTACTTTTTAAAAAAAAATTTGGGGCCAAAAAATTCCGTTTTTTTAAAATAGATTTAAAAAAACCTGAAAAAATTTTAAAAAAAAACCCAATTAAAAAAAATGGGCCCTTTTCCCTTTAAAAAAAAAGGGCCCAGGGGGAAGTCTTATCAAAAAAGAGCCATTCCAATAAAACCTCCCCCCCCCCTTTTTAAAACTTTGGGGAAAATTTTGGTTATTTTTTAATAAAACTGTTTGGGGGGGTTAATTCCAAAAATTTGTAATGCCCAAAAAAATTTTAAAAAGGAAAAAAACCTTTAAAGGTTTTTTCCCTTTTTTAAATTAAAAACCCCCCATAATTTTTAAAAGGGTTTTTTTTTAAAGAAAATTAAAATTTTTTGGGACTTTTTTCTGGGGTTTAATTTAACAACAAAGTGGTAAAAAGGGGAAAACCCAACAAAAAAGAAGAACCTTTAAATTTTTGGGTTAAATTTTAAAATTTTAAATTAAGGGTTTGGGAAACCCAAAAAAAATTTTTATTTTCACTGGAAATTCCCTCCAAAAAAATTAAAAAGTTTTTTCCCTAAATCCCAAATCTGAAAAAAAAAAAAAAAAAAAAAAAAAATTTTGGGGGAAAAAAAAAAAAGAAAAAACCAAAATTGCAAAACCCCCAAAAAATAATTAAGGTCCAACTTAAAAAAAATTTTAAAATACGGGTCAATAAAAATTTTTTTTTTACTACTCGAAAGGGAAAAACAATACCCACCCTTTTTTAAACCCCCAAAAGCAAAAAATATTGTTGACTGATTTTTTTACAAAAAAACAAAAAAAAGAAAAAAAATTTTAAATTTAAACCCTAAAAAACAGACCCCCCCCCCCCCCTTGTTTTTGGGGTTTATGCAATTTTTAAATTAAAACCTTTTCTAAAAATTTTTATTTTTATTTTTAAAAAAATTTTGAATGAAAAATCTTAAAAAATTCTGGACCTGAGCCTTACAAAAAATTTTTCAATTTAAATTGAAATTTAAAAACAAAATTTTTTAATCACATAAAACCTTTTTATCACAAACCAACAAAAAAAACACAGTAAAAATAATTCCCCTTTTTTCTTGTTTTAAAAACACGGGGCCCCAAAAAAAAGCAGTTTTCCCCTTATTTTTGAAATAAAAAATTTTCCCCAAAAAAAAATTTTTCCCACCCCCAATTCAGTTTTACAGAGTCGCAAATGTGTTCCTAAGGAAAATTGATCATCTTCCCCATATGGTACCTTATGCTTTGGTTGAACTTGCCAGTGGTCAGCTTCTTTTAATTCATTGAATCCTGCAGCAACAAGTCTTTTCTTCACTTCATCAACAGCTGTAATTGAAGAATAGCATTATTATAAATCCTAATTCTTCATTATAAACTTGTTATAGAAAGGATAGCATTATTATAAATTCTTATTCTTCATTATAAACTAATTTAGGCTAAGTAGGCATTATTTTTCTCAAAATGTTCATATTAGAATACATTTAGTTTGGCATTTTTTTTAAATAATGTTTTAACTATGTGTATGTGTATTATAGTGTAACTCTTATGACAAAGTAAAGCCATTATTATTTATTTATGGGAAATAACACAAATAGCTGATATTTTAGGATCCCATAGTTCCATTACAGTAACTTATAACACATTGATTAACTGTAACCACTGAACTTAAATTCCTTCAATAATGGCAGCCTGAAAAAGGCCTCTTTCCCAATGTTTATTCTTCCATTTTGATCTTCATATTTAATACATGTACATTGTATTGCAGTCATGTAATTAATTTCCCTTTCAAATTTACTTAACCATTTCATGTTAAAACCAAAAGAAATCGGACCCTCCATTTTTTACATGAAGAAAGAATATAAGTAACCAACTCAGATAAATGATTCCTGGCATCACACTGACAAATCTTAAACCTGGCCTAACTATGATGGGGAAAAGTAGGACAGTCTTTTAAACCTCAGTGACCTTTGCCTTGACCTTATCGACCTTATTGTCCATTGAAAGTACCAACACATCAAATAATATAAATATATAAATCTATAAATGAAGCAGCTATGAGATATAGCAAGTATGATAGAAGGAAGGACCAAAAAGGCAACTAAATGTGTATGTTCCATAGAAAACATTCTACAGTATAACTATCCTCAAGGTATGAAAATCAAAATTACCATGATAAGGAGAGGGTGACTTATTCACATAGTTCAGGAACTGCCTAGCAGATGACAGTATTACCTCTTTGCTACTCTGAAATTATAAAGTTCAAATAAACATGTAATTTTGAAACTGCAGCATACACTGATACAATTTGACATATAAAGAAACATATTTCACAAGAAAAAAGACTTACATTACTTCCTACACCTTAAAGATCTATGTCTGAAATGTAAAACATGTATAACAAAGAGTGGCAGCATGGCCATGTGGTTAACATGTCACAAAAGTAATCTAAGGATTGTTGGACACAGTGATTTTCCCCTTTTATAAAAGGTCTCTTCCCAATAAAAATTTCCTTTAAAATCAATCAGTTTTCCAAAACTTTGGAACTTTGTAGCATGTTGCAGCTACTGTATAAAGGGGACACAAAATATTACGGGGAAAAACACTTTTTTTTTTACAAAGTGGCCAGAATAATCCAAAAATAATTAAACGAACATTGAAAGCCCTTTAAAAAAAATGACAGAGTATTAAGTCCACCCATCCTATTTAAGTTTCGGGACAAATTTTATTTATTGAAGCATGTCCCATTACCGTTCCCATTCAAAAGTACATACAGAATCCATTATCGATTACCATTAATCAAAATGCAAAATTTCACGAAAGTACTTTTCCTGAAATGGGAATCTTAGAGCGTTCATGATAGTCTGATGAATAAATTGCAAAGTATGTAAAATTATGACTGATTCACGTATTGTATACAACTATTTTTGATAAATTGCAGTCAAAATAATTACATATACTCAACTTATTCATAAAATATAAAATCTTGAATAAATAGGAAAAGACAATAGTCAATATCAACTTTTGGTAGGTTCCTGTTTCATGATAACATTATTACTCCCAAAATGTGATTTTAAGCAAATTTATGTTCTACGACGGATAGATTCAATTTAGATATCATTTAAAACATAAAATGGCCTTATTTCATAAGTAAAAATTAGGGTGTAGTTACTGTAGTAGTGTTGAGTGAATTTGGGTGACTTTGTCTGTGATTGTTTGGATGAAAGTGTGCAGTTCTAAGGGTATACTGTACTGTACTGTAGTCTCTAGTAATGTGCCTGCCAATTGGTTTATACGGGGAAGTCAAAGCCTAGGGCCGCAAAGGCTTGCCCGGCTATAGACAACACATTTATATTTGAAAAGGAAACAAAAAGAAAAAAGAGAAAAATATATAGAATTCTATACCTATCAGGAGGGAAAAAAAAAAATATATATATATATATATATATATATAGAATTCTATACCTATCAAATAAATTTTCGTTATCATTTCTTGTTGGGCGCAATGATAATTTAAAAGGCGGGGTATTCCGATAATAGACCAATCAAAACTTTTCAAATTAAAAGTTTACGACAAAAGTCCAGTAATTCTGATTGAAAACGGATGCGAAGACTGGTCCCCTGCTCATTTCTATAGGAACTATAATAGGACAGGGAACCAGAATAATCGGAATCAGTGTATATATTACCAAATGGCACTTTTTAAAATGGAAAATGTAAATTAAAAATGAATGATTATTTTAAATGACTTCCCCATTCATCTATAGGCTTTGCCTTATGTCATATCAACAAATATTGATTTAACATGTTTAATAATCAAATTATAAAAAATCCTGTCAAAGAGCTCACTTTGAGGCTTTGTGTTGTACAAACTAATCAGGGTCTTTCAAATGACTCTTAACCCATTACCCCATGAGCATTTTGTGAAAAATGGCTGTTTTCATTGAAAAGTCTCCCGTTACATTTAGTTCAACTTGCTATAAAACTATAAAAACTGCTTAAATACTAATCAAACTTGGCACAAATGTTGACTGGACCATTGCCTTTGTAACAACATGCTCAGTCTGAAATTTTCTGTTACCATGGCAACTAGGGGACATCTCAAAATTGCCAAAAATCACTATTTTGCGTTGATTTTTTCCATCAAAATTGATTTCAAAGTGCTGCCACTTCTCAATGGATTGAGATAGAGTCAAAGGTAGTCCTAATTATAAGACCTATACGTAACCTATTTCATATTTATCATTCATTAATCTGATATTTTACATTTTTCATTTTCCATGTTACGTTAGGTCTTAACAGATCTTTGCAAAATCGTGTAGCAAAAAAATTGACATTAGACATCGATTTAGATCTAATGAATTTAAACAATTAAAACAGCGTGTATTTACATTAATTTTGACCTATTTATGAACAAAACTAAAAAATGAATACCTTTTAATAAAATTATTGAACTGTCACATCCGAAAAGTCATGATTAAATCCTCTCATTTAATTAAATTCCTTGTACAGCCGATATACAAATGGCCGCCATACAGTGCGCGAAATCTGATTGGCTAATTCAAATGCAAGCGTTTAAATGAGTCCAGAAGTTTCTAACGGAATATTTTTTCAACGAAATAATTTCCCATGCACCGTCAGTGTGTTCGAATATATTTTTCCGTTCAAAAAATTGGAATCAATCTGTAAAACGCCTTACTTAACCAGTATGGCCGATGAGCAAAATAGACTGATATTTATATTTTATTTTTAATTAATAAGTACATTGTTTGAAAGTTTTTGTTAATGATAGACCATGCAATTGAAAGAACAGAATATAAGCTTTTGAATAAAGCTTGAAAGGCAAGTCAACAGACATTTTTTTAATTTTTCAAAATGCTACGCGTTTATCAGCAATAACTATTAGACGTCAGGCTTGACCAACATAAAACTATAACAAGCCTGTAACGTCTAATCTATTGGACTAAGTCAAAGGCTTTTCAGCATTGGTTACATCTTACCTTATGATCGACCTGGGCCATTTTTAGCCTCCCACAAATCCAAAATTTTCTTGGCGATGAGGGGGACTCCGCCCCCCCTTCAAACCCCCCAAACAGAAGGGGGCAGATCCCCCTTCTGGCAACCCCCTGAGGTATCTTTTGGATGGGGGGCCGCGCCGAAAAAGTGGTCATTTTTTTAAACAACAATTCTCAAACAAAAAAAAGTGTTTGGGGGCCTAAATAAGGCATTTTTTCACCATTTGAGAAAGCAAAAAGGGGGGGGGGTGAAAAAGGCGTAGAAAGGCGTATATATCTGGTAATGGGTTAATTAACTGATCAAGTAAAGAATAATTCATGATTTTGTAAAGAACTATCCTTTTCTGTCTATATTAAAGCGTCCATATAACCATGATGACAGTATTCACGAATTCGAAAACCTAGCTAAACGCCGTTTTTCGGTACTTTCCGTACATAGCTCTGGGGAATTCACCTGATGGAGTGTAATAGCGGAGTCGATGTTTTTGGCCTTTTTAAAATGAAATTAAAATAATAAAGTTATTTCTTTATAAGAAAATAAATAAATATCATTGTATGAATAATTCCATACAAAAAATGAAGTAAATACGCAAGTTTACCCAGAAAATAACCTTATTTATTATGGAAGATTCCACTACGTCTGTTTTAATTTTATTGATTTTCATTATAAACAATTTATTTTTTGAAAAATTTGCAATAGATATTAAAGGAATATTGATAATTTTCAAAAACATCAATTTTTTTCACCTTAAACGGTAAAATAATGATAGAAAAATAGAAATATCATGTAACTGTGTTATGTACTTCATTTGGTGTAATTCCCCAGAGCTAAATCCGTAACGTACCGGAAAACGGTGTTTAGCTAGGTTTTCGAAAAGGTCAATTTTTTATGTTTCTGCGTTGTATATTGAATGCAATGAATTCCAAATAGGTTTAATTAATTATATGACTCTTTCAAACATAAAGTTCAGTTTACCATTTCCTTAAGTAAAGTTATGACTTTGTATCAAAGATTTTTTCTTGAATATCGGTTGTCCGGTTTCGCTTGTGTGGCAGACGCTTGGAATGGAATAGATAGAGTGAATAATTTCGTGCATTGGTTGATGACATTGATAATGAGCTGTTCTAAATAATCTAAACCACGGTATCTTTTTGCAAAACAGTTTGTTTCGTTAAACATTTACTTGATACAAATTGTTATGTGACTTTATTCATGTAAGAATCGGAAATACGTCAACGTTTTTTAAGTTGTTCACTACCTCTCAATTTATGTTTGGGAGCGTTTGGTTTTTTAGGTTGAATATATCATCTGGAATTGGTTATGGAATTATGATAATTATGTTTTAGAAAAAAGTGACTCAGTTCCAATTAAGTTGACTCATTAAATCAATTTTACTGTACCTAAGTGCTTACCTTATTTATTTCCTACACTTTGTTTTAATTTGCAATTATTTGACAATCGGAATTTTTGCAAAGAATAATTTTGGCACAAATGTTTGAATCTTCAAAGATTGTACAGATAATGTGATGTTATCATGTTGTACTGAGCTGTGAAGATAAGATATTTAATTTCAGTGGATTTACAGATTAAGCATTGAGGCTGGCAAAGGAGCTAAATCTTGGGATGGAGAGATAATTTCCCACCAACACAATGTTGTGAGTTTATTTTAAATTAATTTTTGAATTTGATATTTTGAATCTAATTTATTAAAATAAAATAGAAAATTGTTTCTTTTTGAAATTTCAATCCAAGTATGTGAAATTTCAACACAAGAAAAAGAGATTGCCTTTGGTTTTAGTGATTGCTGTACTTCCAAAAACTAAAACAGTACAATATATGTTTATAACTTAGAACAGCAATGTCAGACCTCAAAAGATTTTCCACATTCATATTTTTTTTTAATTTTGTTAATAATATTGACAATTTTACTATTCAATTCTTCCTACATGTATGTTTTCTCATCAAATTTTGACACAAAATGATGCAATTCAATCACGGTAATTTGATATATCTTTCTTTATATATTATTTAATTTGAAAAATTATTTGTAGTTTTTAACGTTCATGTTTAAAGTTGCTAATAAATGTATATAAATGATTACTTTTTGTAGTGTTCATGCAATTATTACATTTTTGTACATTGTTGACTAGGTTTCTTTTGAATAAGATTCCTTAATTAATTCCTTAATATTGACATAAACTTAAAGTCACAAATATTAATGTCAGTTGTTTTTTTTTTATTTTTTGGGGAATCATTGTGATTTTAACTTTTATTCTTTAAACATTTCAAATAGTTTATAACTAATTTAAGTGTACAGTTCTACATATATTGTCCATAAATCATTTTAAATTGATTTAATGAACATTTAATCAGCTGATATTATAAAATAAGTTAGTGTTATTAGTTTCAGTTTCTCATAATTATATTCAATTTCAATTTATTATTATGCACATGTGTTTTCTCAAATCCTTTTAAAAAACAGTTGTCCATTTTACAACAACATACTATGATACTTATATATCAAAGTACTCTTACCATATATAAACTTGTAAGTACTTCAAGCAATTTGTGTTGTTTTCATGAAACTTCAGTAATGTGTTATTCTAGTAGATAAAGCCACTTCACAGCCAAACCAGATGCACATGTTTTTCGATATAATACAATTAAAAATGTTGAGTATGTTTTTTCTATAAATGTTTGTATTTCTTTGATAAATAGGAAGTAGAAAATTTATGACTTATATTAACAATAACTTGTAGCAGTTATTGATATATGTATTTACATATACATACATGTTCATTATGATGCTAATCTCTTCCATGTCTGTAACATTCAAAAATGTTTATTGATTATCAATTTTGAAAAACTCCAATTTTTGAGTTAAGGGCCCTTTTCCATACCTGTGAAAAAAGTTCTTTATTATATGGCATATATGGCACTCTTTGTGTCTATTTATAATGAAATGTTTTTCATTAATTTATTGTGATTTTAAAAGACATTAAACATCAAGGATATATATATTGAAGCTTTGATGTGGTTTTTAAATTTCTATATGTTTGAAAAACAACAACATAATGATTTATAAAACTTTCTCTGGTGTCATCAGTTAAAGTTTTTTATGTTTTTTTTTTCTAGATATGTAACTTCATTCAATATAATTGTGTTTTTATAACATAACATTGTTGTTTTTTTTCCCTAGTACTGTATTTCTGTATCAATGAAATACAAAATATAAGGACATGGCATTGCAGCTGTTTACTTACAATTAAAGCAATGTTTTGACCTAGAAATAACCCATTATTTTTGATAAATAACAATGGTTGCATCAGATGTACAAAGTGCATTTCAACACAATAATAATTTTATAAGTTATAACAAGAAAGGGTTGGGGTTGTAGGTTAAGGGAGGGGGTGCAGTGAATAAAATTTATATTGCAGTACTTCCCACTTGAAGTTATTTAGTCATTACAAAGTGTACGTGGTGTATCATTTGAAGTGGTAAAAATGACATTACACTTATTCATCCTAATTTGACAGTGATTAAAGTCAAAGCAATTAATGCAGATTTTCTGTGACCACAAAGCACCATGTCATCTATACATGTATGTCACATAGAGACAGTGGTCACTTTTTTTTTCAAAGGTTTTTTTTAAGTGTATTAATTTTGTTTTTCAAATGTGTATTTTACATTGTACAATCAATGTAATGTTGTTGTTGTTGTTTTTTGTTTTGTTTTTTTTCTAATTTAAACTGGATTTTTAATTCAAGATTATTTTTCCAAATTTGGAGACCTTATAAATAGGTTATACTTTGTTTTTGATTGAAGAGTACAGTAGATATTATTTATAATAAAATCTTTGTGCTTGAATAGCTTTTATGATTTATATTATTGATCATTAAAGTTTAGCTTCTGTTGTCCTTATCATACGGGTTATGTTTATTATTTTTCTATGATACTTATTAAAGATACAAAAAAAAACAACTAAGACAGTAAAAAAAAAACAACAAAAACCTTAACATACATTTGTATAAATACTCAATAAAAGTAGACTCCAACATACTTCATTACCATTAAACAATTTTCCTAACCCCAACCCCACAGTTCTCTCTACCCATTCCAACCCTGAAAATCTTCCCACTTCAACCTTATAATTATATACCCCTACTTTTATAACAGAATACAGGGCCTTTTTACCTTCTATAACAGGGGCCGGTTTAGGGCTGCTTCCCCAAAGAAAATTTCTTTAAAATCATGCAGTTTTCCCCAAAAATTGAATTTACATCAAGTTTTTTCTTCCCCTTTTGCAAATATACAGTGTAATTTTTCCCCAAAATTAAGGGCTGGGCTGCTTCCCCAACCTGTGAAAAAAAGCCCTGGAATAACATTTCCCCTCCCCTATATTGTTCAAGCATTGTCTTTGCTATGTTTTACATATTTATACATATACTACCAGTTTAGTATGTTTTATCTTCACCTTAATACAGTAATGGGTTAACTCCTATAAAATCATACATGAGTTAACGGGTTACTGCGCCAGTCCAAAGTGACAATATATGCATTAAGCTGTTAATAATTAGCCACTTACATTGTAGTATTGTACTTGTGTAAAAGTGCCTGTGGAGAAAATGAGCTCTTGGTACTCTCTATTTGTCTTACACTGATAAACTGGTAACATGTTAGTTAATTCCTTTTGCAGATGTTTATTCTTTTATTGGGGCATTTACATTGTTAAGTGGATAAATCTTTGATTTACTGTGCTTTTATTGGTACTGGCTTGTGATTATTGGTTCTTTGATGCCTGGAAAATGTTCTTAGGTTACTTTGTTATTAAAATGCTTTAATATTCTATATAAAGACATAATAATAGTGATTGAAATCAGAAAAATAATGAGAATTTATAAGAAATGTTAAGGAAATCAAATAAGTAAAGGAGTTTTATTTTGGAAGTATCCTATTATTACAAACAAGTAATATATAATAGATAGATCTATTAGTTCATTGTGAGTGAAGGGATTTAAGACTTAAGTGCTGTTGTTATGAGCCAACAGTATACATTGTACATTGTAGATTCTGGTTATAGACATACTAACTACTTACTAGCCTGACTATACTGTTGGTCAATGATTTTTATTATGCCTATAAAAGGTAAATAAAATGTAACTTTAAGATTTGAACTGGGCAACAAATGTTAACCCTAAGTCCACTGGCAGAAACAGACTTTACCCATGGGACAAGTGCAGGCATAAAACTGCTGCCACATCCTTGCCATCAGATCTTAGTCTGCCCTGTTCGCTTTTCAGTAGTCAGTACAAGTTCTGAAATTTTCCCTAAAATTTTGTCCAGATTGAAAGAATTGGACATGTCCAGTTAAGATATTTAGATTGGTAAGGATTTCATTCATGGGAAATTTAGAGCTTTCAAATCATTTCAGATTCATGTATTTCTAAGAATAAACTCCTAAAATCAAGTAGCCCAACAGTGAAGCCTGATCAGACTGACTGACTGAATGTCTGTTTCTATAAGCATATGCCTGCTTGATGATAATTACCTCAAGTGTTCAAAGAGTTTTGACATGTTTTGGAAGCTGAAAAGGCCTAGATAATTACTTTAAAATGACCTCAAGATCTGATTTGTTTTTTGGCTTGAACATACACTGTTAAATAAGAACGTCTGTATAATTTCTATACTGTTTACATGATTTCATATCTAGTTTATAAACTTTGAAATATTTTAAGCATCAAGAGAAAATTCTTATCAAAGGAAGAAATATTTCTCTCTTTTTTTCTACAGTCTGTGAGGAGAAGATTTTTTTTATAGAGAGCAATGTAGATATTTTAGGACATAAATGTTGAGCTTGATTATAGAAATGCTCTGGCAGTTAATCAGCAGTTTGGCAACTATTTGCAGCTGCTCTGATAAAACTTTGTGTATTATACAGATTTCACAAGGTAGTTCTTTCTCATATATCAGTTGAGAATGAGGACACTTGTTTAAATTTTTTGCTGAATCTACCCATGTGACCAGTGCAGACTAAGATCAGCTGGGACATCTGTACTATCTGACCATAGTCATCACTGTTACTACATGTTTTGAAAGTTACCCTAAAACGATAAAATGGTTTTGCCCAGATTAAAAGGCAGACAAGTCCATTTAAGATATTTATTGTGGTAAGGGTTAATATTCCAATGATAATTAATGTAAAGACCATGTTAATTGTTGGAGGAAGACATCAGGTGCCCCTAGACGCACCCTCGTGCATTATTTTTGGGACATTAGCAGGTAACTAAGAAATCTCTCATAAGCTAGCTGGATAGTTGGATCTCTTGTTGAAGAATTCAAAGTCTTGGGTACAATTTAAACCAACAGTATAGAGGGGTTATTACAGTTAGTGATCTTAAACCACGGGTCTACAGCAAGCAAAAAAGCTTGCAAGTGTACTACATGTAGTAATTTTATGTATATATCATTGAACATTTAAATTGTGTCAGCTTAAAAGGTGATAACAATATTTTCCCACCAAAATGCCCTGTGGTCTTCATCAGAACCATGAATAGTAACAGCATCTGACGTATATAGTTCATAAATTTAATTGACTGAAAGACAGAAAGCTGTCCCTATAGATAGCAATTAGCCTCTGCTATGTACCATGCATGTTAAATTGAATTGAAATTGAAAATTTACAAAATGTGTGGGCAAATTCCATTCTCAGTTATTGGAATTTAATTTCGATTTTCCACTTTTTTGATTTATCAAGCTATATTTTCTCTTCAGAAACACAAGGTTTATTTTGACATATAAAACAAATATCATCTGATATATGTTCGATGACATATATTATATGCAAGGTTTAGTTTCAACAAATTACAACCTCTACTCTGACCAGTATATTTGTTTGTTATTATTGTTTCTATTTAACTTTTCCAAAGTATTTCAGTCATTAGAGGGTATAGTTCTAACCCAAATACGTTCCTGGAGAGTTACCACATACTAGACTAACACTTCTAACCGTGGCTAAACTACCCAAAGGAATTCCCACCCGGGGATCGATGACCACCACGGCAGAGAGGTATACTGGACTTAGACAGTCATCTCGACTCTAACACTCGAACCACCCGGATGCGATTTTGATCAGCTCTTACTCATTCAGCAACTATAACTAAAATCAACAACAAAAAACAAGGATACACAAGAAATTTAACATATTGATATTTTCAATCAAACAACAGTCTTAGAAGAGTTTTACTCTTGAAATCGCAATGTTTAAAATGCCCCCTTTTGAAATAACTTCAACTCCCTGCCTTTAAACAATAATAAAATTCAGCAATCTCTTGGCATCTCAGTCTGTTGCATTCGGTTTTTTCTGTCATCATGAAAATGGTCTCATATTAGATGATCGAGTTAAACAAACTCAAATGATTCAGTGCACTGAAACATCATTATCATGTGATCAGTTTTGTTATAGAAAGTAGCAATTAAAATGCTTGTTAATTGTGTCACAAATGTAGATTAACTGATTTAACGACTTACCTGTCTATTGGGTATAAGGTTTCAATTAAACATCAATTGTATAAAAAACCATAGAATTCTAGGTGAATTATTAAATCAAATAGACTTTACATTACAATATTGAAACATTGAGTATCTAGCATGAAGGCAAAGATCTGTCTCATTCTTTGTATGAAAAGAAATTTAATCTAGGTTTCTGATTATTTCAGAGAATTTGTTATCTGTTGGTTTTTTGACAGGTAAGAAAAAAGTTATATGAATTTTATGAGAGGAATTACAATGATAAATGAGATAAGAAATGACTGTTTTTTGATGAATATTATTTAATCAATTTAATGCTTTTAACACGTCATATATCAAAGAGAAACTTAAAATAAAATCTTTACTGCTACTCATAAAAAATACTAGAATAATATGATAGGGCCAGGCAGATTATGTTATAATAAATATTACTGCTGTAATAAATTTTATCTTATATCATTAGCATCATGATAAGCTTACAAGCTCAGTTCGATTCCTATGATTTATGTATTTGATAGTAATTACTTTGCTTACTATATGGTTTGAGTGGTAACACAGATTGGTGCTGAACTTCTATTCTTAAAGGTTGGATTGGTACCCACTTGAAAATGGCTGATATTATTTATTCTTATGAAAGACACTAGCTTAAAAAGCTTATGAGTGGATATATGACAACAATGTCTCAATCATGACTGCAATGTGAATGATAGTAGACCTGTAAAATAAGAAATGGTTTAAAATGTCCTATTATGATATTGAACACAAACTAGCGGTAGCTCTAATAGCTAAAGTGTTTTTTAAGATATTCTGCACAGACATCTTGGTCTAATTATAGTTTAATACTATTTCAAACGAGTTCTTAAACTTTGATTAATGATAAAATGAGTTCACTTCTGGAACAATTGACCCATACAAGTGAGAAGCTCGAGTTTGCTAATGGTATAGACAAGCTGCAGAGGTGTCCTGTCTTTCATCCCAGGGTTCATTTGCTTGCAGAAGCTATCCGCACGTCCAACCATTCCGCGATGTTCTTAAACTCTTCCTCATAATCTACTGACACTAGGTCATTTAATAGATTTTTACTTGATACACAAGGTGTTATAAAACTGTATCCTAATTCTTCATATTTGTTACTTGAACATTTGAATTAAAGCAGAAAGTGTATAAAAATATATTTATGATGAATTATTTTAAATTGACATGTAAGAAGATGGGAAGTATGCACATTATTTGTGAATACACGCAAATAGTATTCTGCTTAGGGATGGTTCAATGCTTTAAATGTTTTCATTCAGTGTAGGCATTATTAATATTCATATGTGAAAAATATTAGTATTATATTATAGTCATATATACTAATCTTATTATATTATGTTTGACATTGTTCAATATTTATTTAGGTTTAAACACTATTATAAATAAATTAAGCAGATCAAAGACAAGTTTTGCTAATTACATGTCTACAGCATAAATCCTTTCAGTCGGCTTCCTTGGCCAACAGCTATTCCTGTGTGCTGTCATAAATAGTACATGGTACTAAACTGAAACAACATGAATTGTAGACCCATTCCTGGACTCGGCAAACAAAAGATCCCTGGGTGGAGGAACAGACACACATTATAAACCAACTAGCCATTCATTATTATAACATTGTATGAATATATACAGAAATGCACTAGATAGAATGGGCTGTGGTTTATCGTTTTCTTGCCCGGGCCAGGCCTATTGTTTTTCTTGCCTGTCTGGACTCCCACATCCACATTTAATCTTTGCTATTATAATTCTGCCTAACCTTAATAGCAGGAAGGGAAATCCATTGTTATGTATTGAAATATGGCTGTGACCTTATAAATAAACTTGAACTTCAAGGTCAAATTGTTTTGTTTTTTTTAATGTAGGAAATTTCACCATATAACTTGGGATTTATGTAAATATTTCGGCCAAGAGCATTATAATTTCATCATTCATAATAACATTATTGTTATCAGAAAAATATGTTTTTACAATTGAATGTACTTCTATTAGAAGATCACAGTAATGGGTTTACTAAATATAACTTAACCTTAAACTGTACTTAAAGGAATCAATATGCCATACATTCTCAAAATGAGATTAATCATTCCAAAGATAAAATAACCAATTTTTTTTGCATTAATTCTATGAACACCATATTAGTGTTTTAAATTATTTTTCTCTTCTGCCTTTTCTCACTGCCCTTCTATAAGACTCAAGGCTTACACTGCAACCAAGTGATTTATTTGAGTTGATCTAGCTTTTGATGAAGATATTATAACGGGATAACATTTTTACACACCAACAGCCCAGCTTTCGGGCAAATCCATTGGCATTAGCACCCACGTGCTCTGAAATAGGGAAAAAGACTGTTCTTACATTTTTTTGACTTTGCATGATTAACAAGAATTCATAATTGATACGAAATTTCATGAACAAAAAATAGATTTCTTATTACTTTTTTGAGTTATATATGCCGCTGAAAGTGAGATTATTTTAAATCTTTTATGTTTACTTCTTTTAATCAGATCTTGACATAATATGGATAAATGCCAAGTTGCCATCATCATAGAGTAAATCTGTAATATCGAGATTGACTGCAAACTGTTTTTAAGTCCTTCTTTATTTCAGTTTCTTATACTGCTGTTTTGCCATCCAACCCTTGATATGTATGTACTGAAAGTCATTCGACCTTGCAGTCCTGACTGTTTAATACTATTTATAACATCTATCTCACACTATTACAATGATACCAAATTCAGCTAGGGGAATTGTTTTTTGAGTATTATTAAAAGTTTTCAGAAATGAGCATAAAGCATATTTTCTTTAAATCAGAGCTGACCTTTGTCATAGTAACCAACATAAAATGTAACAACACAAATATATAAGTTCACCCGATAAATTGTGATTCATAATTCAACATAAAGGCTCACGATATTTGATTTACTCCTCTCATATTCATTTATAATCTGTTCTTCATTTTAAAAGCACAACGAATCTTAACAATATAACATTAAGCTAGTATCTATCTGCCCAACCCCAACCAAACCCACCACAAAAAAAAAAAAAATACCAAAATACACAACACCCACGCTATTGAAAATTTGCTACATTAAGAAGATATTAAACATAAGTCTAGATTTAACAAATTTATTTATTTCTTAATTAAATTTATATTTATAATTCGGTTAAATTAAAAATTTTCTCATAGCGAACTAATCAGGATAATGTAAAGTAAAATTTAACACCAATGTACAATATTTTATTGATGAAATTTTTCATAGGATTGTCAACACAATTGTTGTTATAATTTTTAACAATATTGCAATGTTGATATTTAATAAACTAAATGTTTTAAAAAAATGTGGTAATGTGGAACTTTTATTTTGTTGAATTTCACTATTAAGGAGACGTTTAAGATGTACAAATTTTGTCTTACGCTCCTTGGTACTAGCTCTTCAATTCTCAAATGTTTGTGGTACTTGTTAAAATAGCTTTCAAGTAAATATTGATGCATTTAATATTTTCCCAGCAGCAATCATAATTTGTAATGAACACTGTAAGAATCTGAAGTGCCTAGACTGAATTGTTTTTACTTACGATATCTAGATTTTTTTCTTCAAACGAATTCTATGTAGCTGATATTTGGTCATATTTCCAATTAAAAAATTATACCATATTTCCTGATTCATGGACAAAAAATTATAATTGAAATAGTTGTGCCAATAAATTAAAGATGGTTATTTTTTTTTAAGAAGTATGTGAGTTGTTGAACGTTTTCATCTACAGATTCGGCCAATTCTTTTACATAAATTTACTTATCACAACCAAATCACCCCAAATTCCCAACTTCAAGCCTTAAGCCAAATTTTTTCCTTCTTTGAACTTATCACGGCCAAATCACCCCAAACCTAGAAAAAAAGGAAAATTCCAAATCCTAAAGGTATATGTGGATCATTAAATTATTACTAAAATACTGGGAAAAATCTGTTGACAGGTTTCACTGTCTAAGATATTTTATTTCTAGATCGTTTAACTTCATTAATTGTCACACCCAAATGGATCTTTTTTTGATTACTCAGCAAGAAACAAGATATTGGTTTGATGTACGTAGATCTTCTATACAAACTAAAATATTCATCAACTCTATTAACATGTTTGAATAAGTAGATTCAAGTACTTATATAGGCATATTCTGTTTAAAAATGTCAAGTGGTTTAATAATACAAGAATACGAAAATTCAACATATAGAAGTACAGTTAATGTATGATTAATTAAGTACATACATCTACTAATTTCTAAATAAAGAGAATTAGGTTTAACAATATGTCAATGTTTGCTAATTACACAAACATTGAAGAGAGATCTATGGCTTAAGTTGAGAGGGTCAGTGTGAAATTTTTGCCCAGCACTTACAGAGATCCAAAATTTCACTCATCCGCTTATAATTACTAGTAAAATGTAAGAAATTTGATACAGTACTAAAGTAGAAAACATTTAGCAAAAAAAGTACAACATTGATAAGAAACACATATAAACTTCTATCCCTAGCTGATGATCATGGACAATATTCCTTTAACTAGCTCAATGACCTACTAATCCAATTGCTGGAAGTCAATTTAATTAGTAATATTATAGGCAAATAAAAGATGAGTACACCAATAAAAATTATAAATATGTGCCACAATTAAAAAAAAAGCGGATGACCCATAATATCTTAAGTACTAAACAGAGTTATATAGATAAAAATATAATAGAAATATAAAAGCAATTTTAAATTAGAACTACTAAATTAAAGTGACTATACAGAAGAAGGTACACTAAACTGTTGAGTAAGAAAACAAATAAGATGATCAAGAACATTTATAAGATATATACAAAAAAAAAGAAAAAAAAGAGATAAAACTCATTATTAACTTAAAACATGTGATTATTATAGCATAACAGTGCTACAACATTGAGACTGTAATTATATGATACAATAAATCATTAATCAAAACATATAAGAATAATCAAAACACAAAAGATTGTTAGAGGTTATTTGGAGTTAAAGGTTTATACTTATATAAAATAAAGATAACCATTTAGATTATAATATGTTAACAATCATGTTATAAAAAAAAATCTATGTTATATAAAATGAATAGTAATTATCGAAATAAATAATTCTATGATTGAATGTTTATTATTTGATTTTATTGTTAACAGCAATATATGGTATACCACCAGAAACACACCTCTTGTTACACAATACAGTCCTGCATAACACTTTAAACTTGGGGCTTTTGGGGCTATGTAATGGTAAACAGACAATAGATCAATAAAATGAAAGGCAATTTAAGTCTCCGTTTATACTTAGACCTTTAACACGGTGCGTAATCGTTCCGGGCTGATTTGGAATATTTTCCCGTTCCTGAACTGATTTGGATTTTTTTCACCGGATTGATTCAAATAAAATGGATTTTTAGCTTGACAAGGTAAGAAAATATATAAAATAAGCACATTTACATCTGTAAGTCTTTGAATATTCTACTTGCACGGAACATTGCAATGGTTAAGGAATTCATATACAACTTTATAAGGTTTTTTAATGGTCTTTTATGAGTTAGAATTGGAAAACAAATTTCACATGTCAGTGAAGTTATGGCAAACATGAGCATAAAATTGCCAAAAAGTCATTATTATCTATGATTTTCCGAGTATTTCATGATCAACTAAAGAAAAAAATCATTCCGCGATAATTTAATGGTTTTTGTTTAATGTTTTATCCAGTAATAAATTTGTAGTACGTATTTTTATGACAACCCTGTAAACATATTAGGGCACCGGATTGATTCATATTAAGGGAAAACAAGGCAACGGGCTGATTTTAGACTTGAAGTTCACTGGAACTCTCAATCAATCACAGAATTCTAATGTTAAACAAAGGCACTTCACTAAAATTTTAAAATCAAGATGTATATACATATTAAAGGTATAACTTATACACGTAGTTGCAAAATTAATACTAGTAGTCAAAGTCAAAGCAACATACGTTTATATATAAAACTATTGGCTGATTCATAGTCTTGTCAAAGTGTTGTATTATACGGAGGAATTGGAATATAACTATATAGTAAGTGTAGCGAAGGTACATGTGGAACAAACATTTATGGATGACCGTAATGTGCTTCTATAGAAAGTATTAAGGCTTCCTTTTATATATGTACATACGAATTTACAATCAATGTATGGTGCGAATTGTCGAGAAGATGAACCTAAAGGTTTTCGATTTCGAGTTATGTTTACCTACAAATGAATTGGAAAATAGGAAAAAAAAGTTTATTCGGCTCTTCCATATTTCATTGATAGTTAATTTTAATGTCATGGCATTTAATTATCTGATTATGACATTTGCAAATATTTGTTTATATTACATTGGGACCATACGCCGCTTTTCATGGAATGGCACGGTAGTGTCACATTGAAGGTTCCATGATAACCACCGTATGAACACATCTGCGGATGTTTCTAAATTCAAAATTTTACCATTTCATGTTTAAATGTTGAATTCTGCTTAAGCCGGTGCTAGGGGGCGTGGACGGTAGTTTGCACTTTACAGTACCGTCCATGAACAGGCTCAATCAAACCGAGCCTGCAACATTTTCAATTTTGCCGTGTTGGGCTTTCTTTAGGGATTCTGTATTTATCTATTAAGTGAGTGCCAAAAGCAGGCCCAAAACACCAAACAATCTAGAACCGTAACTGTGATATTATATATACTATATATACACATTTTGATTGACTATTTCTGAAAGGAAATTTCAGCATAAATATTTAGCTACCAATATGTGGAAATATGCCTCAATCTAATAACGGAATATCCTATAAATAATAAACAGGAAAATCCTTTTACCTGGATATATCAATACTTTAAGATGAAACAAATCTACCATCACTACTATATAGTTATATCCCAATCGCTCTGTATTTAACAACACTTTGACAAAACTATAGATCTGTCGATAGTTTCATACATTTACGTATGTTGCTTTGACTTTGCAAACTGGCATTTGCAACCTTTAAACTAAATTTTTGACATTACAATGTATATATTTAATATATAATTTAATATAATTATAGTTTTAATGTTTCAATACTTAATTACAAGTTGTATTTATGTTAATACAAATTCATAGATTATAGAAAAATGTCTTTGTTAAACATGAGATTAAGAGTTGTAGTGAGCTCTAAGCGTAAAATCAGCCCGTTGCCTTGTTTTCCCTTAATATGAATCAATCCGGTGCCCTAAAAAAATTACAGGGTTGTCAAAAAATACGCATGACAAATTCGTTACTGGACAAAACATTTTACTAAAACCATTAAATTATCGCGAAATGATTTTTTTCTTTAGTTCATCATGGAATTCTTGAAAAATCATATATAATAATGACTTTTTGGCAATTTTATGCTACTGTTTGCGACTACTTCACTGACATGTGAAATTTGTTTTCCGATTCCAACTCATAAAAGACCATTAAAAAACCTTATAAAGTTGTATATGAATTCCTTAACCATTGCAATGTTCCGTGCAAGTAGAATATTCAAAGACTTACAGATGTAAATGTGCTTATTTTATATATTTTCTTACCTTGTCAAGCTAAAAATCCATCTTATCTGAATCAATCCGGTGAAAAAAATCCAAATCAGTTCAGGAACGGGAAAATATTCCAAATCAGTCCGGAACGATTACGCACCGTGTTTAAGTCCATTTTGGTAGAAAGTCAATGCTTCAATCTATCTTTCCTATCATACTTTATTATATGAACTGTACATGGCCGAGTGGTTAAGGTCGTTGACTTCAAACCACTTGCCCCTCACCGCTGTGGGTTCGAATCACTACAGGGACTTTGGATTCTTTCATGTGAGGAAGCTATCCAGGTAGCTTACGGAACATCAGTGGTTCTACTCAGGTGCCTGTGTGTGCCTGAAATAATGCACGGAAGGGCACCTAAGGTCTTCCTCCACCAGTAAAGCTGGAACGTCGCGAAATGACCTATACTGTGTCGCTGTGACGTAAAACCCAATCAAAACAAAACAAACAAAATATGAACTGTATCTTATAACACTAGTCTTTTTATTATTGACAGATTGGTAAGAAAGAAAAAAACTTCCAGATTTCTATATTGATAGAGTCAATTTGTATAATTTTTTTTTTTTTATAAATTTTAAAACTTCTAATAAATCTGCAGTGTGTTAAGGCCTTCATGGATAAAAATATTGTATATTGTTAAAGATGATTAGTCTAAAGATCTAACAATATAGTTAAGGTCAGGCTTACCCTTAAAATGAAAATTTTAAGGGTTTGTGCATACCCTTTACTTGAATTTTTTACGGTCATACATTTTTTTCTTATTAAATATATTGATATTTTCTTTTCAGACTCCCATATGATTGTTTTATTTTTCAGGAGCATACATTTTGGTAATGAAGTTTACTCCAGTCAACATGGTGATGATCTGCCCCTGGTGGAGTTAGCTCCCTTTAGTGATGAAATATTTGCTAGCTATTCAGGACCAGACGATGGGCTTGCCTTTGGTCTGGATAACAGGGCAAAAAGTAAGATTTGTTGAAACTATTTAAGTCTTGGAAACTGATGTATTTGTCATTGTTGAATTTTTTTGTTTAAAATTTAGACTTAATATGATTGTCTTTATGAAAGCTGCATTGATCTTGGTCTTAATTTGTTTAATGCAGGCAACTTAAGATTTTAATTAAAACATGAAACTTAAAAGATTGATAGATAGGAGGTCTCATTGGGAAGAAGTTCAGTTAAAAGAACCATCACTTTCTTTTGCATAATTTTGGAGAAATTGCTCATTGTAGGTTTTATTTTTGTTTTACTTTACTGTTCATATACCCAGATGTTCTCTGCTCATATACCCATTTGTTATTTGAGTGGCTAGACCAATGCTTGGCGCTATATCAGTGTTCGAAATTGGCAATAGTCCGATAGCCCCTGACTACTAAATTGCTCCTCGGGCTACCAACTTTTCACAGTAACAAGCCCAGCCAGGCTACTTTATTTTCAGAAGCAATATAAACAACTGTTTTGAACAAATGAATCGTGCTATAATAATGTATTTTGGGCTAGTGAATATTCCAATCTGGTAGTCCGACCAGCCTAGTCGATTCAAATCCGAATTTCTTACACTGCTATATGGTAGCAAATGTTATTAAAAAGAGAATAATTGTTAACTTATCAAATCAAATTAAATGTTTCTATTTGTTAGTTATCTATGAACTCATTCCTGTAATGGTTTCATTGAAAAATATCATTAATGTTGTTATTTTCAGACATTGACGGTGAGGTTGCAGGCTCACAGAGATGGAATATAAAGGCCCAGAAGGCCTATGGTATCTGTATATCACTGTACGAGCAACATCCAGTCAGTGGCAAAATGTCAGGTATATATTTATGTTGTGTGGCCCTTAGTATGTTTTAATTAGTCCCCTACCGGTTTACCGGAGGGGACTTTAGGTTTACCCTCCGTCCGTCTGTCCGCACTCACAGGAGAGTAATTATGTGGCTAGAGGGACAATAGGTTCTCTTTGATGTCATTCATTCCGTAATGCTTTTATGTGGCTATTTTCTTTTGCGTGGCTTAAAAGAATAATAGAGAGAACAATAGAGTAGCCACATAATTACTGTCCTGTGAGAACGTCCGTCCATCTGTCCATTCGTCCGTCCGTCCGTCTGTCAGTCCGTCAGTCCGTCCGCCCACAAAACTGGATCCTGAAAATATTTTTATGAAACTTGGTATATGGATAGAAGGCAGTATGGAGATTATGCACGTCTTTTTCTCTTCTTCCTGTGTTGAAAATTCTGGTTGCTATGGCAACAAATAGGCTGAAAATATGGCAAATTTTACACATAAACTGGATCCAGTGATAACGCAAAAAGTACTGGAAATATTTTTATGAAACTTGACATATGGGTAGATGGCAGTCTTGAGATTATGCACGTCTTTTTCTTTTCTTCCTATGTTGAAAATTCTGGTTGCTATGGCAACAAATAGGCTGAAAATATGGCAAATTTTACACATAAACTGGATCCAGTGATAAAGCAAAAAGGACTGGAAATAGTTTATGAAACTTGACATATGGGTAGATGGCAGTCTTGAGATTATGCACGTCTTTTTCTTTTCTTCCTATGTTAAAAATTCTGGTTGCTATGGCAACATATAGTCTGAAAATATGGCAAATTTTACACATAAACTGGATCCAGTGATAACGCAAAAAATACTGGAAATATTTTTATGAAACTTGGTATATGGATAGATGGCAGTATGGAGATTATGCACGTCTTTTTCTTTTCTTCTTATGTTGAAAATTCTGGTTGCTATGGCAACAAATAGGCTGAAAATATGGCAAATTTTACACATAAACTGGATCCAGTGATAACTCAAAAAGTACTGGAAATATTTTTATGAAACTTGACATATGGGTAGATAGCAGTCTTGAGATTATGCATGTCTTATCTGTTCTTCCTATTTTGAAAAAATATCAGTTGCTATGGCAACAAATAGGCTTAAAACATGGCAAATATAACAATATTTGTGATTAGTCAAAAAGAGATGAAAATTTTTATGAAATTGCATCTTTAATTCAAGGGTTATCTCCTCTTTAAGAATTTTGCTTTTAAAATGTTATATTTTGGTAACAGGGATGTTTCATATATTAACTTTAGAGTGTCCTTCAGTCCGTCTGTCTGTCTGTTCATAAAAACTGTTCCTGTGATCACTTTTAAAGAACTTTTCCAACAAATTTACTTAAAATTGAGAAAAATTGAAACATTTGTGAATGGCCAATGGCCCTTCAGAATGTTGATGGGGTTCTAACCGGTAGGGGACTTATGGATTGCTTGCAATACTATGATAATTGCTTGTTTTTTTAAGAATATCACAAATAAAGTGACAGATCTGGAAAAACGTGTTTAGCACCGTTATTAGTTTGATTTTTAAAAGTAATGAAAATTGAAAACCCCACTCTAAACCCCAGGATATTATGTAAAAGAACTGTTGATGCACTCTATTTTAAACATATTATTTTGATAAGAAATACAAGAAATGTAGCATTTTTAAAAATCTTGGGGTGTCTGTGGCCAAGTGGTTACAGTCACTGACCTCAAATTACATGTCCCTCACCCCAGAATATGTAAGAGTCCATTGACATTTTTTGTTTTCTTTGATATGAAGATGCTATCCACTGCATGATTTTGCCTGTAATTTCACATAGGTCTTCCTTCAACCAGAAAAAATGAAAAATGGCCATATTATGACCTTGACCATGTGTTAGTGTGACTTGACACCCTATGGGGAAAAAGAATTAAGAAAATATTCTATAATTCTGCTTTTTCAATGTGTTTTAGGTGGTTTAATTTGAAAACAGCATAACCATTCTTCAGTTATATAACAAGTATGTTTATATAATTATGTTTATATAAATGCACTTCAATCATGTTATAGATTTTTTTTCTTGATGAAAAACTGATTTATATTTCAAATCAAGAAACCAAGAGGATAAAAAGCATGGCAAACGGAAGTGGTTACTTAATTTTTAAAGTGTTAACATTAATAGCAGGTTTTAATTTTCTGTTTTATCTGATTTGTCAAGCAATTGATTTAACCACAAAGACTATTTTGAATGAATATAGTGTAACAATATGACATGCTTTATATAATAGGCGTGTTTCTTAAAGGGACTGCACTGAGGTTTAAAAGCCTAAAAACATAACATTTGAATTTCTTACATAAATGAGCTGGGGCACTATAAACAGAAATATATACAAAGAGAGTTAAGAAATATACTTTGAAATAAATTGAAAATTGTATTTGTAGGCTTTTCTTAGCCCGATTTTAGTGAAAAGTGTTTAAACACTTTTCATTTTGGGTCATTTTTTTACAATTTGAATAATTATTGTGGATAAACGAAGTGCGCGAATGATCTGAAATTTTGCACAAAGATTAGTGGTCTAAACCTACATCAAATGATACATTTATCTGGAAAAAATATTTTCAGTCCCATTATGTCAAAAAACCTCAGTGGAGTCCCTTAAAATTTTTTGAATGCAGTTTAAGATAATGATTTGGCGTATAATCCAAGACTGGGTTGGCCTAGTCGTTAAGGGGTTAAGTTGTTAGTCCTCTCAGCCCAGGAATCATGAGTTTAAGCCCTGTACTTTGGTTTCACAAGCATGTTTCCTCATGTTATGGCATACATATTACAAGTTTAATTAACCCTCAAAGTGTGCTGATGGCAACTGAATATACCCCTGCAAAAAGTGCAGACCAAGATCATTCGGTACATTGATGCTGTCTGCACTTTTTGGTTGGTTTCACAATTAAAGGTACATTATGCCCTATTTCATTTCTATTTCTCAAAAGCTTTCTATTTTTGATGTACTTTTACAGTTTCCAATTAAAAAAAAACAACAACTCATTGGCCAATTACTTTTCTTCTGTTACATTTTAGCATTAAGTACAGTTATAAGTATTTATTATTTTGTATTGAAGTCAAAATACCACTTTGTTTCACGTTTTAATGATTAAGCGCTACTTTAATCAGGAAACAAGCATTTAACATGCTCTGAATCATTTTGTGCTCTTTTTATACAAGTAAAATTTTATTTCTTTCCGAGGTATAATGTACCTTTGAGCTGTCTATATACTGATTGTATAGAGAAGATTATTATGAGTCCTTACATTCTAAAGGTTAAACCCTAAAACATTGTCAACTCTATAGATAGCAGTTTTATTTGTTTTAATGTAAAATTGCATTCCACAAAGAGAATATTCCCTTTGGAGAATAATGACTGCCTTTAATGAAAATGCCATTTTCTGTGGCTCAGATTTCAAAGTATTGGAAACATGATCATGTTGAATATTCCACGGAATAGCTTTGTTTGTTTCTATGTAGTTTAAAATCACCAATTTGGTTTTGTCTGTGAAAATTGTGCAATTGGTTTATAATACATCAATTTGTATGCTCCCTCATTAATCAATACATTTAGGGACATAGTATTTTGGTCTTTCAGTTTGCAGACATCTTCAGCAATAATTTTGCATTTTATAAGCAAGAGCCTTTTATAATTTAAAACAATTTTAACAATGTATGTGTTTTACGTAGGGTAATGGCTCACCCACAGTAAGGCACAATTGTAGTACTGACCCCAGACATATCACTGTCATCATGCCCTTAAAAGGGATAATTTTGAAACATAAAGTGGTGATAATTAACCGGCTATTTCCAAGGAGTATTCACCAAAGATCTTGCTTTTTGCAATTTGAGCAGAAAAGTAGGTCACTGTTAAGCAGCCAATGAGACCTGCAGCGTACATTTACCTGAGACAGTTACAGAAAAGTAACCCTTATAAGGGCTGTTATGTTAGCACAGGGTGCCGTTCAAGCCATCTCTTCATAGTAGGGGCTCATACACCCTACTCATGTTCATTGTTGCCCCTACCACTTGGCCACTTGCCGTCATTCAAGATGTCTATTTCATACTAGAGGCTTACATACCCTAGTACCCTCCCACTTTTTAGGGCCACTGCCCTTAACAACATTCAGAACATTGGTAGCTAGCTGGTCTTTGGATCCGAAGCTTGGTTTACTATTTGTTTTCCAAATTTAGTTCTGTAAATCTTTTACCAAAGTCATGTGCCCCTCTGTGATGTGCACACTCCAAGAGGCTGAGAGGGTTGGATGCAACAATTCTTTGAAAAGTGTGCTGTGTATTGAACATTTTACCTCATGCAGTGTTCATTAAATTTTATCCACCTATATCTTAGATATTGAATATGTATTTTCATTTTATAGGGACAGCAACCCTTTTGTGGTGATTCATTTCAGTAAGGTCAAGGTGACTAAAGTTAACAAATTTTCTACTTTTTAACTTCATAAAAACAGCATGTCAGAGTGGCATCAGGGAGCACCCATCAGTGTTTATCAATATGATATCTATATCCTTGTTGTTCATAAAAATCAATGTTGAATTCTATCTTAATCCAAACCCCTGAACTGAAGATAAGAGCACAATACAATTGAATTTTGATAAAATTATCAGCTAGAGATGTATCATGGCTTAATTGTCTAGTGATTTAGAAATGGTAGATTGTTTATGTAGACAGGCCAAATGAAAATTGATAGAATTTCCATTTACGTTCAAGAGAATGTAAATCTAAAAATTCAATCTTGGATTATAAAGATTTTAGATAAATACTCCTCAATTCCCTCCCATCCCATTTCTCAAAGAGCAAATTATAGAATGGAAAATTTCTAAATGCATTTTGTGTTTTTTGCATGTTTTGGTATTGATTTTCTTTGATAATAATTTGGTATAATACTGAAAGCTTTTGGTTCAGGTTTTATGCTTGGAACAATAATGGAAATTTTTTACAGGTTTATTCCCCGACAATCAGTGTAGTTTTTAGGCTAGCCTGAATATATTAGGCTGACCTGCATGTTACCTATGCAGATCGAGTGTAAGCTGCTATATTTAAGCATCTTGGTATTGACACCCTTAACTGTGAGGTTAGCTCAATAGGTAGAGAGTTGGACTGTGAATTGTGCATCCTGGATAAAGATTCCCATACGGAGTAGGTCACTTTCGTTGTGATTGATAAAAATTCTGTCTACGGTCATTCACACTATACCTCTGCTCTAACATGTGTTCCTTGGGAAAGTGAAGGCAACTTAATACTGGTATACTGCTTGACAGCCTGCCCAGGTGAGATGCCGTGGCTGAACTCTGCTCGTGTAAATTCAATGTCGCTTTCTGTCGTGATCTGGAGGTTAAAATACCACCACAACCCCTAATAACTAACAATGTTTCTTGATCTAAGCATCTTGGTACTCATCCCCTTATCCTAACAATGGATAGTTCTAAATTCCAATGAGGACAAGCCCAATTTTAGAAATTTATTAGGATAATAAAATGTTACTGCTCATAATAAAAATGATTTAGTGCTTGAAAGTTTGGCTGAGCACCAGATATGTGTTCATTTTCACAGAAATATTGTTCTTATCTGGACATCATCATCTTCATAAATCTTCCTAAATGGTGTACTTAACATGTTTCAAGACGCTCAAGTATGTGAAAACTGACGTTTCTTCTTCAGTGAAAAATGAATGAAATAAAAGTGTTATATGAATTGTCTTATAAACTTCAGACTTACGCTACTGGTATAATGCCTTGCCAGCCTGAATGCTCATCAGTGATGTCTGATCAGGCTTGGACTATTCTGTGGGCCACTTTATTTTTTAACACCCCTAACCTTTAATAATGGACAAAAACTTAACTGTTCTAAATTGTATGGTTTGAAGCAAATTTTTACTGTCCCTGAATTGTAAATTTTTGATAGAAAAATATCCCTTTGATGGTAGTGATGGTCAAGCTGAAAAGGTCACTGTATCTTCCTGTCAGTCAAAAATTGTTGGTTCGAGCCCTTACTCTGCCATATTTCTTCATATAAAGCAAGTACTGGTTAGCTGAAGAAAGTGTTAATGACTCAACAGTTTAAAGAAAGTACAAGATCTTGTTTCATGATTGAGCTTTAACAAATATATTTAACTTTATAACTCTAGATATCATAAAGAGATTTGTCCACACTTAAATCTTGACAAAACCATTCTTCACTGTTTTGGAAAATGTCAAAATTTGTACAAATTGAACAATCAGAACACTAAGATCTTGGTCTGCACTGGTTGCATGGGTAGCAGCAGGGTAAATGATATATGGAAAAAAACAACAGTTTAATTCCAGATTTTAGACGTTTGCGCTTTTCAAATAATCTAGTTTTGCTTGCGCTTTTCAAATAATCTAGTTTTGCCTGAAAATCACCATTATTCCTCCCACCCCTTCACTGTATATTTATACTGAAATAGACACTATGTAATACTATATATCTGACTTAATCAATGAAATAGATAAGAGAAAAGCAATTATGATTATAACCTATTATTATCCTAGAAATATTGAACTGGCATCTCACAGATATGAAACAAAGCCAAAATTATATTACTTTCTGTCATTGATATCCGCGATACTGTAAAATTAAGTCGCAGAAAAAAGGTCAATCTTCATTTTATATCATTTACAGTATATGTTTGTAGATAGATGATTAATCCTTCCATTGCTTTGGGGTGTGATTAAAAAAACTTCTGTTACTGTATATTCAGTGGTTTAGTTAGCGAAGCGGAATTATTGGTGAATTTTGCGAATTGACATAAAACGCTAAAATTTCCAATACTGTAAATATCAACCGACCTGTCATTAAATTCTACCCTTCCTCAATTCACTTATATTTCTTCATGCGAAATGTCTGAAATTTTAAATTCGCTAACTTTACGCCACACTAAATTATCCACTTGTACAGTATTATTATAGAGCCTAGACAGGCAACATTGCCAACACTAAAGTCTTGCGTGTGATCTTAGTAGCAAGTGCTCAAAGATTAAAGATTTCAGAGTTCTTAAAAAATCTTTATAATTTTCTGATTTTGTCAATTCTGTTTGTTTTAGGTGACCCAGTAGCTGATGCATTTGCAATATGTGCCAGGGGCAATAACTGTGTAATGTTGATAGCTGATGGAGTAAACTGGGGCGAGAAGTCACGGCTGGCAGCTAGGTGTGCTCTCTACGGCAGTATGGAGTATATAAATAATAGAATATTTAATCTCCGTCGACAACCAACTTCCACACATGTGAGTATTGATTCATGTCAGATTAAGCTCCTTATTATTGAGCGAAGGATCTCCATGGCAGAGGGGTTTAGGTCTCTTACTCAGAATCACTTGCTCCTGACTGCAAAGGGCTTTGTTCACTCATGGCAAAATTTGGCCGCGTCTCAAAATTAGCTTAAACATAATGATATATGTATAAGAGCTTTATATGCAACATTGTAAAACACAAATTTTAGGCACTTTCAAGGGGTAAGTAAACCAAGCCCTTTTGAAATGAGTTGCTTTACCAGCCAACACATACTGGTAAATGTGACATTATGACAAAAGTATGGTTGTTACATAACACTTTACAATAAAATAAAGAAAAATGAGTGCTATTAATGGTTAACTCAGTGTGAGAGTATGCTTTATTGTATTTATATCCACTGATTGATCAATACATTGAGTGGGGGCATGGCTTAGTTGTTGACACATGGGACTAGTAATCTTAATGATTCTGGCCACATGGTTTCAAAATTCATCAGGGGCAAGCCATTGTTTACCTGAGCAAGAAACTTTACACTCATTGCTAAGTATTTGTTGTTTCCAGGAACGCATTTGAGAGTGTTTCAATAAGCTTATAGCCTCCAATGCAGTCAAACTAAAAAATTTGTATAGACTAATACATTGCTGGCATATTGCTTTCGTATTGTCTGCTTCTCTGTAGATAACTCACTATACACCTTGATCATACATGATCTTCACATTAGAAACTAGAGCCTAGTCGATTGGTGAAACATACCTGAAATAAGAAATTTATTATTATTATTACAGACTTCCATTTTATGGTTAATTTTTAAAAAATTGAGGAAATTTTTCTTAATCTGATCATTTTCAGAAGTAAAATAAATACAGTAGTTAAGTATTGGGCACACTATGACCGATAACGTGTTTCATTGCCATTAAACCAAAACAAACAATGGGAGTAGTATTTCCAGATTTCTAGGTAGACATCCAATACACATTTATGAATTTCGTGTAATATATTTTCAGGATGTATTTTTGATTCTACGGAAATCTTTTGACAAGGCACATCTTGAGATAATTGAGAGAGAAGGTGGATTGACAACATTGTGTGCATGTATGGTGTGTCCTGTGAAGAAGTCTACCCAATATGCAGTCTGTTCTCTAAATGTTGGAGACAGTTATGGTTACATCTTCAGCCATAATCAAGGTATTTTTTTTAATTTTTCAAGGAACTGGCATTAAGGTTATATAACTTTTTTTTAGCTCACCTGAGCTTGCTCAGGGTGAGCTTTTAGGATCGATGAATGTCCGTCGTCCGTCCGGCCGTCCACAATTGCTTGTGAACACTCTAGCGGTCGCATTTTTGCCTCAATCATCATCAAACTTGGTCAGGATGCTTATCTAGTTGAAAAGCTCAGATGAGTTCGAACATGGGTCATCTCAGATGAAAAACTAGGTCACAAGAGCTAAAAATAGAAAAACCTTGTGAACACTCTAGAGGTCACATTTTTGACCCAATTTTTCATCAAACTTGGTCAGGATGTTTGTCTAGGTGATAGCTCGGATGAGTTCGAACATGGGTCATCTCGGATGAAAAAGTAGGTCACAGGAGCTTATAAATAGAAAAACCTTGTGAACACTCTAGTGGTCACATTTTTGAACCAAATCATCATCCAAACTTGGTCAGAATGCTTGTCTAGTCAATTGCTTGGATGAGTTTCGAACATGGGTTCATCTCTGATGAAAAAACTAGGTCACAGGAGCTAAAAATAGAAAACCTTGTGACCACTCTAGTGGTCACATTTTTGACCCAATCATCATCAAACTTTGTCAGGATGCTTGTTTAGATAATAGCTCGGATGAGTTCGAATGTGGGTCATCTCGGATGAAAAAACTAGGTCACCGGAGCTATAAATAGAAAACCTTGTTAACACTCTAGCGGTCACATTTTTGCATCAATCATCATCAAACTTGGTCAGGATGCTTATCTAGTTGATAGCTTGGATGAGTTCGAACATGGGTCATCTTCGGATGAAAAAGTAGGTCACCGGAGCTAAAAATAAAAATACCTTGTGTTAACACTTTAGCGGTCACATTTTTGCATCAATCATCATCAAACTTGATCAAGATGCTTGTCTAGGATGAGTTCGAACATGGGTCATCTCGGATGAAAAACTAGGTCACAGGAGCTAAAAATGAAAAAACCTTGTTAACACTCTAGTGGTCACAATTTTGACTCAATTGTCATCAAACTTGGTCAGGAAACTTGTCTAGGTCATTGCTGGGAATAAATCGAACATGGGACATCTCGGATGAAAAACTAGGTCACAGGAGCTAAAAATAGAAAAATCTTGTTAACACTCTAGTGGCTACTGTTGTGATCCAAATATTCTGTTAATTGGTCTGAAAGTTTTGTTATGATGATTTTCTAAGTCAAGATCGAACATGGGTCATCTTGGATGAAAAACTAGGTCACACCGCCCAAATATGGAAAAACCTTGTTAACATTCTAGTGGTCACATTTTCGACTCCATTATCATCAAACTTGGTCAGAATGCTTGTCTAGGTAATTGCTTGGATGAGTTCGAAATCGCATGTGAAAACTAGGTCACCGGAGCTAAAAATAGAAAAATCTTGTTAACACTCTAGTTGCTACTGTTTTTGATCCAAGTATCCTGGAAATTGGTCTGAAGTTTGTTTTTGATGATTTCTCTAGGTCAAGTTTGAATATGTGTCACCTGGGTAAAAAACTAGGTCGCACTGCTCAAATATGGATAATCCTTGTTAACACTGTAGTGGTCACATTTTTGACTCACCTGTCATGAGACTTGGTCAGAATGCTTGTCTAGGTAATTGTTTGGATGAGTTTGATAATTCAGGTGAGCGATCTAGGGCCATCATGGCCCTCTTGTCTGAGTTCTGATTTAAATTGCACGATTTTCATTGGTCAGTATGCTGGTTTCTGAGATCTGAGTTTGAACTTAGAAAAATTCTTCATAAATTTCTGTTATGGATGAACAACAGAACTGTCCAAAAGTCGAGCATGCACCTCATATGCTTGTATAACTCTGTACTAGGGTGTAAATTATACCAGAAATCTTAATGTTTTATTGTAAGTTAATACATAGGTTGACATCACTTTTTATGAATGGATCATCTCCACGTTTATATAGTCTTATATACATATTCGGCTCCTCTCAATGTGAGAAGAAATTTTACTTTTCCTCTAAAAAAAATTAAGTTTACTGTATTTTAAATTCGTTATAAATATTCCTGACAGGTTATATGGCTGTATATAAACAGATGTTTGCAATATAACCCTAGCCTAGTGGCTTAGCTTATATTTCCAAACAACCATTTGTCTATATTAAGGACCATAATTATAACCTGTCAAAAATCTTAATAACTCATAATATATGTGTATATCAGAAATATTTCTAAATCATGTTTGAAAAAATATTTCATAATGTCACAGTGATTGGTTAATATATGAATATGTCTTTCTTCATCTCATATGAATTAATGGGTTTTTTTTCCTAAAAAAATAAAAATGAGTTTGCTATAAAATTTAAAGAAAGGTCCTCTTTGAAGAAGGTTTCTGTAGATAAAGTGCAAAAAGTTATGTTTACATGAAAAAAGACAAAAATAGCTTCAGCATGCATTAAATATAAGTTTTTGTTATGTACATTTAATGAATGTTTTTATTTTGTACTGTTTGAAGGTATCAGAGAGGTCACTCAGGGTTCACATGATGTCTCATTAGTCAGGGACATCCGTGATGCTGGAGGTGCGATCGGACCAGTAGACGGGAAAAATCCTGAACTTCATAATCTTACGTACGGACTTAGCTTCGCAAATCAGGGTGATATTGTGTTCCTTACAACAGACGGTATATCTGACAATTATGATCCAGTCGTTACTAAAATTGCTGTTGCTCCCATTGATCATGTTAAAACAAACAGTGAAAAAGAAAGTGAAAATTCAGACAATGAAGAAGCTACCTCATCCACTTCATGTATAAACGGAAAACCGGAAATGGAACCGAAAGAACGTCATATTTATGCAATGAAGGAAATGGAAAGAATCGTGCATGAACATGAGCTTGTTACAGAAGAGCAAGTGTCTGCTCAGGAATTATGTAGCGCAATAGTTCAACATGTGCTTTTATTGACCGATCAAAAACGGAAAGTGCTAGAAAATCCCGACCTGTACAAACGTAAACGATTGTCACAAAAAGACAAACAGAGAAGGGATTCTGAAATAGTGTCGAAAATGTCAGAAGCCCCTGGTAAATTAGACCATGCTTCTATAGTTTCTTATGAAGTTGGCCAGTGGAAGCCTGATGAAGACGAGATGGACTGTATACCGCTAGAAGGTCCGCAAACATCGGAGTCTGACAACAGCTCTCACCATAGTTCAGTAGATAACACCCATTTAAAAAGTCCTACATCTCCATCTTCCCATAGCAATGTCACGTCCCCTGGGTCAAGTTCAAAGAAAATACGACCAAAAAAATTATTTAACAAATTACGCAATAATTTAAGTATGAGCTCTTCACCAAACTCACCAAGTACAGAACAAAGTCCAGGCGGATCGAATGTTATTACAGCCAAACGTTTTTCTTTTAAACGGACGAGGGCAAAGTCCGAGCCTGGTATCGTCACTCCCACTAGTCCTGTCCATCCAAGAGACTTCCGATCTCCACCATTTGATGATTATAGATACCCTAGATCTCCAGTTAGTCCTACCCCAATGAGTCCTGGAACGCCCTCTGGTGGGCTTCCGGGCCTTCCATTGCCAGCTCCACATCCGTATAGGAAATCCATAGCATTCGAGTCTGCCGTATAATTATTTAACCATAATGTATTTATTCCTTTACAATAATCTGATATTTTTCATCTATTACAATAGATATGAATACATATTTTAAGAGGGACGTCTTCCCAAATTAATCTTTTTGATTCTAAAAACCATAGACAGTTTTGTTATATGATTCTTTTGTGATGATTTTTTTTTAGTTAATTTTAGATTTAACAGGTTGTAGGGATTTATTCAGATGTTTTTACATAGATTATTTATTGTGTTTAATTGATGAAAAACGTGATTTGAAAATTTATGAAAATAAAATTTATATTTACAGAATTAATGTACAATTTTGTCTGAACTTTGAAATTAGATTTTTATTTACAAAATTTAATGACATTTTGGTAGAAATTTTGGTAGGTATTTTTAAGCATGCACAATTAAGCTAAACAGTTGTAATTGTATTTCTGCTATCTTTTGAGTTTTGGTTTTCAAATCTGAATTTTTGTTGTGATAGTGAAAATTTTGTTTGAAATTATTATTTTTTTACCCAAAAGCTGATCAATTTAAATGATTTATTTAGGAAAAAAAATCTCGAGAACCAACAGGGTAGCGTATATTACAGGAATCATTTTTCAATTTTTCATAATTCAGTGTTTGATTAATTAAAAGTGATAAGTAAATTGCATTGAATTGGTACTTAATATTAAGTAAATTGCATTGAATTGGTACTAATCCAAATAAAGCAGGCAGGTGCGTGCCACAAGCAAAATTGGATAATTCACAGTACATTGCAGTGTTGCATCTAGGCCGGGCGATTGCGCGATTTGCGCATATTTCATGCAGATCGCGCATTTTAATGAAGTCAATGCGGGCCAAGTCGCGCATCTGACATTTTTTAAAATTTATTCAGTTTATCTTCATCGTGTCTTGAAAGCTTCAGCCATGTTTGTTTTCACTCGTGGATATGACTAAAATACGTACTAAAAAGCGTGTAGCAGCCGACTGGGTCATCTCGCGTGTGTTTTGTAGTATTCGTCAATATTTTATTTTTTCTACTTCCGTTCTTGAGCGGACGATAGCTGTCAAAAATGCCTGAACGTAAAATAAATGAATTCTTTTCGATAAGTCATAGTGTAAGGTAAATGTATGTCCCCCACATTTTTTTTCAAGTCCCCCACATTTTTCAGTTTAGTGGGGGACAATCCCCCATAATTTTGAAATTCTAGATGCAACACTGACATTGAAACCTTTAATGAGATTTATCTTTTACTAAGTTTAATAATGTTATAAATGAATGATAAAATTTACCAGAAGTTATGCTTAGAACATTTAGATATAGGTTTTATCATTACCACAAGTGTTGCATTATGGTTAAGTTAAGAATATAAAATTTGATTCAGAATATAAAATTTGATACAATACATTTTTTTGAAGCGCAAAATTGTAGAAGACCATGTCAATAACCGTACAGATATTATTATTATTATTTTTTTGTGTGTGTGATCTGACATATTAAAAATAAACGTGTTTTGGGTGAAAATTAAGGACCATGCCAATACCTAACAAAAGTTAATTTTTATGTAATGAAAGAAAAAATGTGCTTGTAAGTGAATAAGTTAAAATATTTACTCTTTTGTTATGAAAACCAAATCTTATGCAAAAAATTTACAAATCTTTTTTATTTTTATTGCGATGAAAACCAAACCATAAAGATACCTTATATGTTATGATTAAACTTAAGTTTTCATCAAACTTAAGATAAACTCACTTTTGTGCTGAAATTGAAAAGAAAATGTTCATTAAGCCTGTAAAGATTTTAACTTTTATAAGTAAAATGAAACAAGAAAAAAAATCAACTTCTATTGGTGCAGAAAATTTGAAGAAAAGACCATACTATACAAATATTTTTACCCTGAAACTATAGTGCAATTTTATTTTTATTACCTCTATAACAGTTGCAGACTGTGGCCTCATTTTTGCCATTATTTTAATCATTATTTCATGGATACATTGTTATTAACTCATTTGAATTTTTCATCTGCAAAATAACCCAAAATTTGTTGTATCATTAAAATTTGATTCTTGAAGACAATTGCTGCAGTTCTTAAATGAACATTCAGACAGAATGTGATTCTTAATCTACCCTTAAAATAAAAAAAAAAATAAGGAAAAAGATAACAATAAAAATAAAAGGGCAGATAACTCAAATATGTAATCATAGACCATCAATTTACAAGGCCTGGAAGTTCTTTTGTTTCCGAATTGCAAATTTTAAATAAATTTTTAGCTCACCTGTCACAAAGTGAGCTTTTGTGATCGCTTTTCGTCCGGCGTCCGTCCGTCGTCCGTCCGTAAACTTTTACTTTAAATGACATCTCCTCATAAACCACTAAGCCAATTTCATCTAAACTTCACAGGAATGTTCCTTTGGTGGTCACCTTTAAAAATTGTTCAAAGAATTTAATTCCATGCAGAACTCTGGTTGCCATGGCAACCGAAAGAAAAAACTTTAAATATCTTCTTTTAAAAAACCATAAGAGCTAGAGCTTAGATATTTGGCATGAAACATCTTCTAGTGAGTGTTTACCAAGTTTGTTCAAATAAAAGCCCTGGGGTCAAAATTGGCCCCGCCCCGGGGGGTCATTGATTTTCCCTATATGCATATAGTAAAAACTTAAAAAATCTTCTTTTAAAGAACCCAAAGAGCTAGAGCTAAGATATTTAGCATGAAACATGTTCTAATGGATGTCTACCAAGTTTGTTCAAATAAAAGCCCTGGGGTCAAAATTGGCCCCGCCCCAGGGGGTCATTGATTTTCCCTATATGCATATAGTAAAAACTTAAAAATCTTCTTTTAAAGAACCAAAAGAGTTAGAACTAAGATATTTAGCATGAAACATGTTCTAATAAGTGTCTACCAAGTTTGTTCAAATAAAAGCCCTGGGGTCAAAATTGGCCCAGCCCCGGGGGGTCATTGATTTTCCCTATATGCATATAGTAAAAACTTAAAAAATCTTCTTTTAAAGAACCCAAAGAGCTAGAGCTAAGATATTTAGCATGAAACATGTTCTAATGGATGTCTACCAAGTTTGTTCAAATAAAAGCCCTGGGGTCAAAATTGGCCCCGCCCCAGGGGGTCATTGATTTTCCCTATATGCATATAGTAAAAACTTAAAAATCTTCTTTTAAAGAACCAAAAGAGTTAGAGCTAAGATATTTAGCATGAAACATGTTCTAATAAGTGTCTACCAAGTTTGTTCAAATAAAAGCCCTGGGGTCAAAATTGGCCCCGCCCCGGGGGGTCATTGATTTTCCCTATATGCATATAGTAAAAACTTAAAAAATCTTCTTTTAAAGAACCCAAAGAGCTAGAGCTAAGATATTTAGCATGAAACATGTTCTAATGGGTGTCTACCAAGTTTGTTCAAATAAAAGCCTTGGGGTCAAAATTGGTCCCGCCCCGGGGGGTCATTGATTTTCCCTATATGCATATAGTAAAAACTTAAAAAATCTTCTTTTAAAGAACTCAAAGAGCTATGGCTAAGATATTGAGCATCAAACATGTTCTAATAGGTGTCTACCAAGTTTGTCCAAATAAAAGCCCTGGGGTCAAAATTGGCCCCGCCCCAGGGGGTCATTGATTTTCCCTATATGCATATAGTAAAAACTTAAAAAATCTTCTTTTAAAGAACTCAAAGAGCTATGGCTAAGATATTTAGCATGAAACATGTTCTAATAAGTGTCTACCAAGTTTGTTCAAATAAAAGCCCTTGGGTCAAAATTGGCCCGCCCTGGGGGGTCATTGATTTTCCCTATATGCATATAGTAAAAACTTAAAAAATCTTCTTTTAAAGAACCAAAAGAGTTAGAGCTAAGATATTTAGCATGAAACATGTTCTAATAAGTGTCTACCAAGTTTGTTCAAATAAAAGCCCTGGGGTCAAAATTGGCCCCGCCCCAGGGGGTCATTGATTTTCCCTATATGCATATAGTAAAAACTTTTTGGGGGTTGGGGGGGGTCTATATACAGGTGAGCGACCTCAGGGCCATCATGGCCCTCTTGTTTAGATCAGTTTTCAATAAGCCTTTACACATATATGTTTATTTAACAACTGCAGAGAACATCTTTAAGTTCTGCCTTCCATAGTTTGTTTGTAGTAAGAGGCCAGTGTTAAGGTAACAGTTACAAGATTTGTATCTTCCTACCATTTACATATTGTCAGATAATTTTCATATTAATGTCTCATATATTGATGATACAATTATTTAATTCTGTGAGTATTTATGTAAAGAGTTACAAGTTTATTTCACTAGAGGAATTCTTGTTACATTAATTTTGTGACATTTTCTTAAATGGTCTATAACTATAAGATATTGTTTACATATTGCTATGGCTATATCTGGAAAGTTTTGTACGAAAAGCGTCTCTTCAGTTTAACACAAATTTGTTAAATAAAAGAAACAAAAAAAAACCAGAATAAAACATTCCCTAACATAATATTCAAGTGCTATTTCAAAGAAGTTGTATGTAACAGATATTTAACATGATTTATCAGTAATTTACAAACATAACGAATGTGCAGGCAGGCCTGGGTCTATATTGGTGGCAAAGGCTATAGTGAACAGTTCTAAAGTCAACATGAGGCAAATTCTGTAATAAAATTGAAATTTATTAAAGGAACTCCGCTGAGGTTCAAACAGCATAAAAACATAATATTGGATTTTTACATAGATCAAGTGTGGCACTTGAAAACAAAAAGATATGCAAAAGGGTATTAAGATATATACTCAGAAATAAACTGTAGATCATATTGTTGTGCTATTTATAGACATTAGTCCAATTTGATGAAGCCCAATTTGAGTGAAAAGTGTTAAAATGCTTTTTATTGTTTGCTCATTTTTATGATATGAATATTTATTCAGGAAAATTGGACTGTGCGAATAATCTGAAATTTTGCACAAAAGTTATTGGCCAAGACTTTTACATCAATTGGAACATAAGTCTCAAAAAATTATTTCCAGTCCCAACATGTCAAAAAACCTCAGTGGAGTCCCTTTAAGAAGTATGAAAATGTTCAAAGATAGGTATAGATTGTTAAAAGTTTAATCCAGGACAAAGTCCATGACAAAGAAGTATCTGGATAAAATAATACAGATGTTTTATTTAAACAGCTTATCTGTTACGTAATTTTAGAAGTATGCTTTATCATATAGAAGAAAAGAACTGGTTTACTTTATGTTGGTGACAATATGTTGTTTAATGATTAATGCCTTAGATATATCTGATGTTATCTTTTTTTCGAATAAAAGGTGCTGAGGAGTGACATAATTCTTCCAAATAATAAATTAATCAAAATATAGAAATTTGTGATACTTTAATTGCCAACATAAATGTTCAAATAAATAGAGCTGTCATTGATTCAGTTCAGAGAATATCTATGATATATCAATATTGGATGACAAATGTTGACAACACATCAATCCAGTATATATATCCAGTATTTCTTACCATTATTTCCATTGTTTTCATGATTTCATTTTTCATGATTTCAGTAAAATACATGTTCAATGCTTACAATTATGATGTGTATTATTTATAGATGCCCCCTTTGCATGTTTCGATTTTTCTGACCATTTTATGTCAGTACTGTTGTATGATTTTTCCGTTAAGTAACAACAGAATAGATTTAGACTTAACCTTCTGCAGGGGCACCTGCTTCTATGTATCTTTTGGATGAACTGTCATAATTTCTTGACATTTTACTTTTATTACCCATTTTTTCAATGGACCAACAGAAAAATATAGACAGTACATCAGGGTTGTTCAATCAGTGACAGCTCTATAAATAAATATAATATGTCAGTGCAGCCTAAAAAATTGTTTGACCTTTGACCAGGCAAACTTTAATTTTTTTTCATCTACCTTATGAAAGACATTTATTCATATGTGTTTGGTTGAGTCCATTTTGGTCAAGCCGAAATTACAAGACTGGTTTTAAATTGTCGATCTTGATGTTTCAGAAAGTTTGGAAAATTTGTGTTGAAACTAAATATGTTCTGTACTATTACATGATATAATATCAAAAAACATGATGTTATTACAGTAAACATTTTGTTATTACAAGCAACTTGAGGTAATTGGTGGAAACAAGATTTTTTTTACTGGAAACATGAAAATATTACTTGTGGTCAGTAAACATTTTGATATTACAATAAATATTATGTTCTTGCAGGAAACATGATGCAATTAAAATAAACATGTTGTTACTGGAGTAAACATGATGTTATTGCATGAAACATATTGTTAATGAAGTACACATTATGTTAATGAAGTAAACATTATTTCATTACTGGAAACATGATGTTTTTACAGGAAACATTATGTTTTTTCAGTAAACATGATGTTAATACAGTAAATATGATGTAATTACAATTAATATGTTGTTAATGAAGTAAACATTATGTTATTACTGGAAATATGATGTTTTTTTAATGAAACATGATGTTATTGCATGAAACATGTTGTTAATGAAGAAAGCATTATGTTATTACAGTATATATGATGTTATTTCCTGAAAAATGATGTTATTATAGTAAATATGATGTAATTGTAAGTATCATGTTGTTAGTGGAGAAACATGATGTTATTACAGGAAACATGATGTTATTATAGTAATATTTTCTGTGTTTACTTAAATTGTTTAAGACTAGTATATTAAGAAAGATACATGTTAAGTAAATGTAATAAAAATAAGGTCGTAAAAAAGTGACATTGTTAATGAAAACCATTTATTTATTTGCCTGTATTCTACCATAGGTGCATCCATTTGCATTTTGATTTTTTTGGCAATATTTTTGAAACAATTACTCAGGTTTCAGTTCATTTAGTTATGTTAAATACAACTTTAGTACAGAGTTATGGCTCTTGAATTCAGTTTAGAGGACATTTTTAGTGGTGCATGAAAAATTTCAGTTTTTCTTCTGGTTTTGAAGGATTACAGATTTTGATCACGGTTACGAACAGTAAAATTTATTGTAAAATAAATAAATGTATATTTCATACCTCAGGCAATAACTATTTCATATACAACTTTTCAACAATCTTAAATATACAAAATTTCAAGATAGTTGTTCCATTTTAACATGGTGCTTTGATGGATGATGTGAAGTGGCATTAACTTTGTAGATTTTTTTGTAGAGATTTTCTATTTTTAGTCATAGTTTTTTGTAGGACTATCTGTACAGTTATTGTGCATAGAAGAGAAATTAGCTCTTAATTTGGATGCGATTAAAGTTGTATGCAATGTTGATTTTATTGCTTGAAGGCCCAGAACATTTTAAATGTTACATTTTGGTAATTAATATCAAAAAAAAGTTAATGCTTTATTATTCTGTACTGTACATTTTACAAGTTAACATCTAACCACAGTGTTGTATTTCATTTTTTTTAATTTTCTGGAGAAACTGGAGAAGAATTAATATAAGTATGTTTTACTTGTTTTTTTTTCAATCCAGTCTTTCTTTATTAAAAAAATGTTTATAATGTATATGAAGGAATAGATAAAGTTTAAATTAAGTTTTGAGTGATTATGAAATTCTCATGATTATGCACAACAAAAGCAGTCTCGTAAAGCTGCTATGAAAAGTCAAATTTTGTTTAAATTAATAAAATTAGATGAAAAATTTTATCAGTAATATAAATTGCTGAAAGTGTGTTTGTGCAAAAATTAAAAACATGAATGCCAACACTTATTGCCTAACTAAAAATTTCTAATAATAAAATATTACAGATTTAATGTTAATCTGCTGAATGTAGAGTCTGTTAAAAAACCAAACTTCATGGTAAAAAAGCATTTTTATATTTTTCAGTATTAGTGAGAAGTTTGTTAATTGTTAATTTGTAAGTTTATAATTTGTTACAATCTGTTTTTTTACTCAAATTTACTGTATATAAGGAAGTTCAAGTTGACATTAACCCTTAACCAGCTGAATTTGTATAATAGACTTTACCCAACTTTAAATTTGGAACAGTCCATTCAAAATTAAGGGGATTTTAATACCAAAATACAAAAATTGATTTACCAAGAGTATAGAGCCTGGTCAAATTGCAAGGTAGAACAGACTTGTCTGGCTTCATACTGTTTGCATCACTTTTGGTTCTTGCAGCCTGGGTAAAGACTAAAACAATTTCACAATTGATCTGATACTGTGTTCATACAACCCAACAAACAAAAGAGGCCAAGGTTAAGGGTGAAAGGGGGTGCCTGGATTGATTCATGGAGTGGCATCTTGTGTTACATGCAGAATAAAATTGCCGTATGCCATACCTTTAAAATTTAAAGTTTAAAAGTCAGCTAACAGTATGGATGTCTAGATGTCTAGGCTAGCCTGGCTCTATACTGGTAGCCAAGGATAATCATTTTCAGTTCCAACAGGTTAAGTTTTTTGAGGTATTTTTGTGAGGATGTTTTTGCAGCATATTTTTTTGTTGTATTGATTTATCAAACTATGCGTGTAGCGTAATTTATCAAAGCAAATGCAACTATTTAATGCAAATGTTCTGCAATACTTTTCAACTTCAGTAGAGAAACACCAAACTAATTTAAAGCCATAATTATATTTTATGTTATAGCATTTTATGGAACAAATTAATTTTTTCGAAATATTTCATTGAATATTTCTGGAGAAAATTGCACCATTGCTTTAAGCTAGATGTTTCTGCTTGCTTTGATGGGCTTTTCTTGTATTGATTCCTAGACATAAATATATTTGTACAAATTGTATTGCCAATATATGAATAGACCAATATTTTTTCACAAGGAGGAAATTAGAATTGAAATTTTGGAATATTTTCTGCAACAAGACTTTACTGAAATGATGAATATTGATTAAATTGTCTACTGAAATACTGTAGAATATTATAGAAAGGGCAATGAATATAATTGCTTTGGGCATCTTTTACATAAAATAGTCTGAATGGAAACCTCAAAAAGTAGCCAAACTTTGCAATATTTTTAATCCTGTTTATGGATGGCACCTTCATGTCCCCCAGCACAGTTGAAAGTAAAACCCTTAATTTAAATACATGTATGATGAAGACCTCTTGCAAAACATATCTTGAATTAACCTTTATCAGGCCAGATATCTTAAATGCACTTGTCCTGATGTTTCAATATAGATTTTACATTTTCAAGAGGGAAATTTTCAAAATATGTAGTGACTGAATAGCCAGCAGTGCAGACCGTGATCAGAAGGCATAGGTGTGCTGGCTGATCTTGGTATGCACTGGTGGTATGGATAGATATATTTGAGTTGCTGCAAGCATGCAAAGTGGTAAGAATACGTAAATGTATCTCAAATACTTATGTATACATTTCTATAAATTATTTTTGTTTAAAGATAGGTTGATAAAATTTAAGTTGAGAGTATTGTATGTATGAGTTGTGACAAATTAATGCAGATTCTCCATTTACATTAAGCATTTCAAACCTGTTCAATGGTTCATCCTTAGTCATATTGTGCAAGTATTGCAATTAGTACATTTTGTAGTTATGTTATTTCTCCACTGAGTGTATTAAAGCTTTTGAAATTCTTTTCTTGTTTACTAAAATACTCATTTCAACCAATTTTAAAAGGTTTACCACATTAAATGGTTCATATTTGTTTATTAAATGAATTGTATAAAGTTATCTTCAACCGTATGCCGTAACAGTATAATGTTTGTAATAAAACCTGCATGTATGCCATCTGAATGTTTTAATTTTATGTCATCAACCGTATGCTGTAACACAGTAAATGTAATATGTTTCTTTATTATCATATGTATACTTCAAAAGTCAGTCGCTTATGTTTAGATATTTATTATTTACTAATGCTGTAATACAGAACATCGTATTATATATATTGAAATAAAAACTTGAACTGGTTAACGAAAGTAATATAGAACAGGGAGTTTATTTGAATTTGTATTATCTTTGGAATGCCATAATGTGGTAAATCGTATATGTTTTGATATATTTCATTAACCGTATGCTGTAACATGGAATATAATGTTTAGATCATCAGCTGTATGAAGTAACACAGGTCAGGGATATATTTTTGAAAGCATATCATCAACCGTATGCCGTAACATGGTTAATGTTTTGACAAGTATCACCATGATGTTTTTATACAGAACATAGTATGTGCTTGAACTTTATGACATAACCAATCTCAATAAAATCAGATCATCTTTTTCTCTCCGTAACTCTTTGGTACCTAGCAAAGAGTAGTGGAGCGACATGATATGATTCTCATGAGATTGTGACGTAACAAATTTCATGGCTTGTGTTTTGATACACATATATTATTAACTGTATGCTGTAACACAGAAATGGTATCATCAATGGTATAATTGTTATTACACCAAACATGGTAATGTTTAGACTAATGCCATTCATCACCTTAGTGCAATAACTGGTTAACTCCTATTAGAATTAGAAGGCTTTAACCCATTACTGCACTAATATGATTGTATGCAGTAACACTGAGTTCAGTTTATAGTACAATACATGTTTCCAAATGTTTTCCTAAACAAATGCTGTAATGTTTTAAGAAATTCCAACATCTCTTGTCTGTTTTTCAAAGACCAAGATCAGTCTCTAAGTCATAATACAATGTCATAATAAGTGTTTGACTTACATGTGTATATTATCAGTCATGTATTTAAACACAATCACTGGTATATAGTAAATATTAATATTGTCATCAATATGACATTGTAATTCTGTTGTGCCATCTGTAAAACTTGCAACCTAGTTGATAATTAATATCTTGTTATTTATTACTTAGCTATAATCGCAAGTAACTGTTAAATTGTTAAGTTACACAAGACATTATTGTTTCTTGAAATGTTTTTAAATTTGATATACAACAAATGTCCCTGGAAAGAATAACCAATCTTTGTTTTTAATTTATGCTTTCTAAAATAATTTTGATGGAGCATAACAATTGCTGACTTGTACTTCTGTATTTCCATTGCACTTTACCGTCTCTGGAAGCACATTCACTCATTTTAACTCAGACTGTAAGTCTAGTTTTGTGGTGTTTTTGTTCTTTCTACACATATAAGGTTTTGAGTTTCTCGTAAATTGAGTCATGGTCTCTGAATCTAAAAATAGATTTTCCCTTGTTTTGTTTTTTTTTAAATAAAAAAGGAAGGTCAAAGAATAATAGTATGATATTTTTATTTGTTTTGTTTTCTTTTCCTGTCTGGCAAAACGTAAATTTCCTTTTATCACTCCTGTCTTGTGATGTTTCTTTTGTTTTGTTTTTGTTATACAGGAAGTTTACTATTTTTAGCACAATGTCCATTGTATTGCTTGCATAATGTATTGGTCAGTGACCTTGTAATCAATTTGTCATCCTTTTTATTTAACAATGAATGAATATTGAAATAAGTAAAATCAATGTCAAAATGAAATACATGTCTATAAACAATTAGTAATAAACATTATAGATTATGAAAGATGAGATAATTGCATGTTAAGGTGCGGGATAGCCATTGTTTTCTGTTGTCTTAAGTCTGTAGCTATTTTGGTTATTAACATTATTACAAGCCTTTAAAGTGAATAGGTTCATATTGGAGGGTTATAATATTAAAGGAACTCCACTGAGGTCCAAATGCATAAAAACATAAAATTTGAAATTCTTACATAAATCAGCTGGGGCACTTGCAACAGAAAGATATGCAAAAGAAAATCATATGGAACTTTTATTTTAAAAAAATATTAATTTTCCAGTTCCATCATTCAAGAAACCTGGGTGGAGTCCCTTTAACAAATTATGTTGATAGTATAAAATATCCTTCATGAGAACAAACCATAAAAAAATCTGTTTATAATAGCAGATCATAAAATTGTTCCAGAACAAAATATTGTTATATTCATTCATATAAATGTTCATACTAGTTCACTTAGAACTCTATCAGCATATTTTTTTCAAGAGTATCCAAAATGTAACATTTCTATTGTTATTTATCAATATTTGAAATACTTATGGAAAATGTGCCCATTGTAATTTGTAGAACAATCCACTTTAATGGAAAATGTGCCATTTGTAAACCAATCCACTTAAAGCATACTACTTTAAATTTATTGATGAAAAAAACCCCAAATTTTTCTGTTCATTGATGCTTAAGCTTGAAGGTTGTCACTATTTAAATAGATGGTGAGATATATTTTGGTTAATGCTTGTTAGTGGACAGTGTGATGCTTGTTTATTTTTATGTTTTCACCATTTTTGCTTATTTTATTTTGAAAGCCATATTGAAATACATTAAATTTGTAGTTTCAACATGTATTTTTGTTATCTTTGAAACCTTTTAACCTTAATGCTTAATGTTCAAATTATGTTTTGGGTACGAAGGTCATTTGTTGCCAAAATTGCAGACGTGTAAAATGTTGCTTTTGAAAACTACTTTCGAAAATGCACACATGTATGTCTAGTATTTTTGACTGTATCAGTGCTCTGCAAATAATATGCCTCTTAATGCAATCTTTTAATTGAAGGTTCCCACTTTTAAATAACAAGTTTACATTAAGATCTAAACAACTGACCTAACATTAAAAAAAAGTTTTCAAAAGGAACACTTTACACATCTGGAATTTGGCAAGTGGGGAACATATTACAACATCTATGTATGATGGGTGGAGTCTCAGTGGAACTCTGTGGACCAGTGGCAATGGTTGTTAAGTTGGCACAATTTGTCCTTCACCTCTTTGTGTTGAGATCCTGTCAGGTCTGTTGACTTCCGTCATATCAGAAAGCTTTTCAGTTGTCCCATTGAAGATCAGTCATTTTACCCTGGTGCCTGCTTATTCCTTGACATATCGCATTCAAGTTTTTCCCCCTTTTATTGAAGTTTAAAAACCAGTAATGTGCTTAAACAATGTTTGTCAGACCAAAAACAAAGTATTTACAGCATTGTAAAATACTTCTGAAGAAAATTTGACTGATTAAAAAAAGATGCATTGCATGACTAAACCCATTCATTCCTTGAGAAAGTTTAAGGGAAATTAAAGTTATTTGCATTTTGTTAAGGAAAGAGAGAAAAAAAATGTAGGCAGGAGAGCACACTCAGCTATTCTCAGTGCTTTATAGTATCACAGGAGCTTGGATAATTAACAAAGAGGAAGACTTCATTCACAGAAATACAAATAATGTCAATTACATAGTTATGTGTCTTGAATATTGACCAAGAATATTGTGAAGTTCACAATTGGCCTAATTTCATTCTTCATTCAAGAGTTATGAGTCTTGGAAAGTGATCTTGAAGTGTAACTAAAAAAGCATAAAACTTACATGAATACAGTCAGCTATCCAGAAAAATTGGTTATATATAAAATATAAAAGGTACAATAAAAAAACTAAGTGGATGTTAAACTCAGCATAAAACCAAACAAAGAAAGTACTTTTATATTTCTTCAAATATTAACATACTCTGATCAGATTCTCTGGGAACAGTAGTCTATTCTCTGGGAACACATCTAGATGTAGATTTGCAGACCCCAGGAGATAAACAATTTTAGTTTGCTTGCTCATTTGGGGGGGGGGGGGCTGTTCCCTACATACCCCCACATTTTAGTTGCTTAATATTCATTTCTAAAACTACATCAAAACTTTGAATACCACCTTGATTGACCTCTCGTATTGCCTCTGAAATTTTACAGGGTCCGTTAAACTAGATTCTAGCATTGCTGGACTACAGAACTTGACAAAATATTTGGAGTATCTATACAAAAGATAACTTATGGATTTGGAAACACAAAATAACAGTAAAACTGCAGGAAATATTTAACATTTTATTTTTATGCATATAAAAACAAATCAATCAAAAATATCACTAGAAATCAAAATAAAAGCAGATAATTGTAGAATTATTATATACCTTCTGAGTATAGAAATAAAATGCCTTTTCAAACAATGTACATCATATTCAATTGAGCAAACCTTGACTATCTTTATTTGTTTTCAAAGTCAATGAGTAAAAGTTAGAAATTTTAAATATCCTGTATTTAGAAATTGTATAAAAAAACGACTTTTAGTATTCTGAAAATCCTGAAATTTATTATTAATCCTGAATTTTTTTTCCCCTTGATCTTGTAACTTTTCTGGTAATATCTATGCTTATTTGGCAATTGAAAGTAAAAGAAAAAGGAAACAAGACAATTCTTCATAAATTTTCAAATAGTGCATTATTTAAGAAAAAAGATTATTGCATAAATTAAAAGTAATGCATAAATTAAAAGATGCATACATTAAAATATGCATAAATCAATAGATGCATAAATCAAAAGTTTCATTACATAGATAATTAAACAATCATGTGACATCAGAGGTCATGGGAGTATAACAAATTAATTGCACAAAATATTTTTAAAAAAAACATGTACATGTATGTGCTTTTCATAATGTGCCAAAATGAAAAAGTAAAATAGATTTACCCTGACAAAAATTTAATATTTTTGTATAACATCTTATAAATAAGAAAACATCTCTACATAATTATGTTTAACCAGCTGAAACTGTTACAAAGGATGTAAATAGTTGTTTACTGAAGTGTCTAACAAAAATGTGCAGTGGTCGGGATATATAACTTGCAAATCTGAGGTCTGTAGACCTTAATAGTAACATTTGGGTCATTTCTAGCTGGAGGTACAAAGATACAAAATGTTATGACTATGATACTGTCACATAATGAGTAGAACTATCCTTTCATAATTATAAATACATGTACTTGTTAAGGGAACAGATTGTCAATGTAAACATGACAGAAAAACACAAATCTAATAATAATTATCTAATAATGATACAATTGCATTTTAATTAAACATAGTGAATACATGTACAGTGTTTGTCAATTCAATTCAATTCAAAAACATAAATCTTTATTCATACAGTTATCAATAAAATACATAAGGAGTAACATTTTAATAAAAGACAATAAATGTAGCAGTTATTACATTCAAAATATGTAATTATATGCTTATATCGAACATTCAAAATAAATGATTTTAAGAGGTATCTAAATAAACCATGCACAAGTTTACATGTATATTGTTGCTCCAACTTAATTTTGTTGATAAAAAAGTTCCTTTAATTATGATATTTCTCAAATTAATGTGATAGGCATCAGAACACTCATCAACATTACTCCACTGTCTGAAATACAACTGGTGCACAAAGTGTTGGTTTTTCATACATGTATATCAATTTTGATGTCATATTATTTATGAAATGGTGAGCTACCACAAGTTCTTTGCAGTTTCAATAAATTTGTATAAAAATCAAAGATGGTTTGATAAGATAATGAACAAATGAATAATTTTGACAGCTAATTAAGAGTCTGGTGGTTGTCATGACAACTGCACCTGTGCCTGTTTTTCTCTGAGGTATTCTGGGTATTTTCTACATGCAGCTTGCATCATTGTTAAAAATCCTGGCACCCCAGTCTGTAAACAGAAAAAATATGCATGTAAACTTTTACACATTACAAAAAAATTAACCTTATTAATAAATGATCTGGAACCAGAAAAAACAAGTCTTTGTCACCACAGTCCACTAGTAAAGAGCAAGACCGGCCTGCACACGAGTGCTCTATACTGTTGGCTGATCCAAGTTTTTATTAGCTCACCTGACCACGAAGTGGTCATGGTGAGGTATAGTGATGGGGCTATGTCCGGCGTCCGTCGTCGTGCGTTGTGCGTCGTGCGTCGTGCGTCGTGCGTTGTGCGTCGTTCGTCGTCAACAATTGGGTTGTTAACAGTCTAGCAGTCACAGTTTTGATTGGATCATCATCAAACTTTGTCAGAATGTTTGTCTCAATGAAATACAGATCGAGTTCGAAGATGGGTTATCTCGGGTCAAAAACTAGGTCACAGGAGCTAAAAATAGAAAAAGCTTGTTAACACTCTAGAGGCTGCAGTTTTCATCCAAATATTCTGGAAATTTGTCAGGAAGGTTGTTTTGATGATATCTAGGTCAAGTTCGAAGATGGGTCATCTCTGGTCAAAAACTAGGTCACGAGCTAAAAATAGAAAAAGCTTGTTAACACTCTAACAATTGGGTTGTTAACAGTCTAGCAGTCACAGTTTTGATTGGATCATCATCAAACTTTGTCAGAATGTTTGTCTCAATGAAATACAGATCGAGTTCGAAGATGGGTTATCTCGGGTCAAAAACTAGGTCACAGGAGCTAAAAATAGAAAAAGCTTGTTAACACTCTAGAGGCTGCAGTTTTCATCCAAATATTCTGGAAATTTGTCAGGAAGATTGTTTTTGATGATATCTAGGTCAAGTTCGAAGATGGGTCATCTCTGGTCAAAAACTAGGTCACGAGCTAAAAATAGAAAAAGCTTGTTAACACTCTAATAATTGGGTTGTTAACAGTCTAGCAGTCACAGTTTTGATTGGATCATCATCAAACTTTGTCAGAATGTTTGTCTCAATGAAATACAGATCGAGTTCGAAGATGGGTTATCTCGGGTCAAAAACTAGGTCACAGGAGCTAAAAATAGAAAAAGCTTGTTAACACTCTAGAGGCTGCAGTTTTCATCCAAATATTCTGGAAATTTGTCAGGAAGGTTGTTTTAATGATATCTAGGTCAAGTTCGAAGATGGGTCATCTCCGGTCAAAAACTAGGTCACAGGAGCTAAAAATAGAAAAAGCTTGTTAACACTCTAGTGGCTGCAGTTTTCATCCAAATATTTTGGAAATTTGTCAGGAAGGTTGTTTTGATGATATCTAGGTCAAGTTCGAAGATGGGTCATCTCCGGTCAAAAACTAGGTCACAGGAGCTAAAAATAGAAAAAGCTTGTTAACACTCTAGTGGCTGCAGTTTTCATCCAAATATTCTGGAAATTTGTCAGGAAAGTTGTTTTGATGGTTTCTAGGTCAAGTTCAAAGATGGGTCATCTCCGGTCAAAAACTAGGTCACAGGAGCTAAAAATAGAAAAAGCTTGTTAACACTCTATAGGCTGCAGTTTTCATCCAAATATTCTGGAAATTTGTCAGGAAGGTTGTTTAGATGATATCTAGGTCAAGTTTGAAGATGGATCATGTCTGGTCAAAAACTAGGTCACAGGAGCTAAAAATAGAAAAAGCTTGTTAACACTCTAGTGGCTGCAGTTTTCATCCAAATATTTTGGAAATTTGTCAGGAAGGTTGTTTTGATGATATCTAGGTCAAGTTCGAAGATGGGTCATGTCTGGTCAAAAACTAGGTCACAGGAGCTAAAAATAGAAAAAGCTTGTTAACACTCTATAGGCTGCAGTTTTCATCCAAATATTCTGGAAATTTGTCAGGAAGGTTGTTTAGATGATATCTAGGTCAAGTTTGAAGATGGATCATGTCTGGTCAAAAACTAGGTCACAGGAGCTAAAAATAGAAAAAGCTTGTTAACACTCTAGTGGCTGCAGTTTTCATCCAAATATTCTGGAAATTTGTCAGGAAGGTTGCTTAGATAATATCTAGGTCAAGTTCGAAGATGGGTCATCTCCGGTCAAAAACTAGGTCACAGGAGCTAAAAATAGAAAAAGTTTGTTAACACTCTAGTGGCTGCAGTTTTCATCCAAATATTCTGGAAATTTGTCAGGAAGGTTGTTTTGATGATATCTAGGTCAAGTTGGAAGATGGGTAATGTCCGGTCAAAAACTAGGTCAAAGGAGCTAAAAATAGAAAAAGCTTGTAAACACTCTAGTGGCTGCAGTTCTCATCCAAATATTCTGGAAATTTGTCAGGAAGGTTGTTTTGATGATATCTAGGTCAAGTTGGAAGATGGGTCATGTCCGGTCAAAAACTAGGTCACAGGTGCTAAAAATAGAAAAAGCTTGTTAACACTCTAGTGGCTGCAGTTTTCATCCAAATATTTTGGAAATTTGTCAGGAAGGTTGTTTTGATGATTTTCAGGTCAAGTTCGAAGATGGGTTATCACCGGTCAAAAACTAGGTCACAGGAGCTAAAAATAGAAAAAGCTTGTTAACACTCTAGTGGCTGCAGTTTTGATCCAAATATTTTGGAAATTTGTTTTGAAGGTTGTTTTGATGATTTCTAGGTCAAGTTAGAAGATGGGTTAACATCAGTAAAAAACTAGGTCACAGGAGCTAAAAAGAGAAAAATCTTGTTAACACTCTAGTGGCTGCAGTTTCGATTAAAAAATTCTGGAAATTTGTCAAGAAGATTGTTTTGATGATTTCTAGGTCAAGTTCGAAGATGGGTCGTCTCTGGTCAAAAACTAGGTCACAGGAGCTAAAAATAGAAAAAGCTTGTTAACACTCTAATGGTTGCAGTTTTCATCCAAACATTCTGGAAATTTGTCAGAAAGGTTGTTTTTGATGATTTCTAGGTCAAGTTCGAAGATGGGTCATCTCAGGTCAAAAACTAGGTCACAGGAGCTAAAAATAGAAAAAGCTTGTTAACACTCTAATGGCTGCAGTTTTCATCTAAATGTTCTGGAAATTTGTCAAGAAGGTTGTTTTGATGATATCTAAGTCAAGTTCGAAGATGGGTCATCTCCGGTCAAAAACTAGGTCACAGGAGCTAAAAATAGAAAAGCTTGTTAACACATTAGGGGCTGCAGTTTTCATCCAAATATTCTTGAAATTTGTCAGGAAGGTTGTTTTGATGATGTCTAGGTCAAGTTCGAAGATGGGTTATCTCCGGTCAAAAACTAGGTCACAGGAGCTAAACATAGAAAAAGCTTGTTAACACTCTAGTGGCTGCAGTATTGATTCAAATATTCTGGAAATTTGTCAGGAAGGTTGTTTTGATGATTTCTAGGTCAAGTTAGAAGATGGGCCATCTCAGGTCAAAAACTAGGTCACAGGAGTTAAAAATAGAAAAAGCTTGTTTACACTCTAGTGGCTGCAGTTTTTATTCAAATATTCAGGAAATTTGTCAAGAATGTTGTTTTGATGTTTTCTGGGTCAAGTGCTAAGATTGGTCATGTCTGGTCAAAAACTAGGTCACAGGAGCTAAAAATAGAAAAATCTTTTTAACACTCTAGTGGCTGCAGTTTTGCTCCAAATTTCCTGGAAATTGGTCAGGAAGGTTGTTTTGATGATTTCTAGGTCAAGTTTGAATATGGGTCGTGTCCAGTCAAAAATTAGGTCACATTGCCCAAATATGGAAAAATCTTTATAACACACTAGAGGTCACATGTTTGACTCAGTCGCATCAAACTTGGTCATGATGCTTGTTTAAGACATTGCTTGGATGCGGTTGTGTCAGGTGAGCGATCCAGGGCCATCATGGCCCTCTTGTTTCATCTTGATATCTCTAAAATTGGAAATTTATGTTTGTATATGTATATATGTACCAGGTATGCATTGTGAGAATAACGAAAAGAATTAATCTTTCTTCCAATGCAAGTCAAAAAGAACTTCCCAAAAAGCTGCAACGTTTTTTTTTAGATGGTGGACTACTTTCTATATTTGTTTAAATATTGCATGTTAAGATTTTGAAGGACCATGAAGATACAAATAGTACATTACCTTGGCACCCCAGTTTATCAGCCATGTTGGAATGGATCCTTTTGGGTCATCATAATACCTCATATATGCTGAAAAACAAAAAGAGAGGATTTTGATACTTTAAAACCATTTACATGTAGTAATGTACCATCATAAATTTGTATAATTAAATTGTATCTGGGGCTGTCATGTATGTAGGGAATTCTGAAATAAAAATAATAGCACTAGGAAGGTAACAGTTTAGATCTAAGACAGACAGTAATGTTGCTCATACTACATGTATAACTCTTAAACATCATCTCTCAGTAACAACCAAAATTTTTGTTTCCCAAAGGTTGTTGCTCTACAGAGTTTATAATGTAAATCAAAGCAAAGAAAACAAAAAATTTGAGCAAACATTCGAGACATAATTAATATAACATGTGCAACTGAAATCTCTTTCTCCCTATCATTTGCTTATTCATAACTAGTATTTAAACCTATAGAATTTTAAAAGCATTGAATCTAACAATCAGTTCCGACCAGAAAATATGTAACAAGACTTATTCTTTACATGAAGTTAGGGGTTGACGGAATAGATGATTTTGGAAATATACACCCACCTTTAGAGCCACATTTTCCATCTGTCGTAAGAGCACAACTTTGTATATAATCTTCAACACGTATAACGCCATCTTTCTCAGGAATTGAAGCGACTTTCTCGCTCTTCGCCATGACAACCCATATCTTCTTACCATTATAATCCATCTCCCGCAATGAACGAGCATATACATACTAATTACTTGTTAAAGAATATACTAGTAATCATTATGAATATGATAAAACAAGAAAGAAGTAATTTAAAGTGATCAAATCTTAGGATGACTGTGGCACTATCATTTTTCCTTTGAATAACACAGTATTCACATTTAAGCTTACTTCCTGACCTTCAGCTAGTGTGGAAAAATGGTTTTGATTCTAGTACGGCTGGAACTGAAAAATTTCCAATTTGAGAGTCAAAAACCACTCCAGGACCCCCTAAATTGCATGTAGTTATTCAAAAAAGTATGATGTTCGTAAAAATGTTTCAACTGTATGAGTTTATACATGTATCATAATAAAATATCTAACTATCCTATTTCAAGGAAAAATACACATTCTTGGTTCTGTCAATAGTCAGATGATTGACACCAAATGATACTTATGGTAAGCAGAAATTACATGTAGTCTATTTTGACTAATATTGTCTGTTATTAACCCTCAGCCTGTTGGCAACATCTAATTCTACCCATGTGACCAGTACAGACCATGATCAACCAGCACATCCGTTCCATCTGATCATGGTAGGCACTGATCCCTATTCTCTCAGTACATATTTTGAAATTCTCCCTAAAAATGATGAATGGTTTTGTCTAGATTGATAGATGGACAAGTCCATTTAATATATTAAGTGTGGCTAGTGTTAAAACATGTTTCTGCAAAAAGGATACATCTCTGTGTGACATGGGCCATGGATAATTTACATGCCAGTAGATATACTTCCTCCCCATGGCTTCTGTTTCATATAATTCTACAAAGAAAAAAAAAAGAGCAAAATAAATTATGACATTGACATTTTGTTGACAAACCTTTCATATAATATGAAACAAAAAATTATTTCACCATTCTTTCCTTAAATGAAGCAAATTGCCAGTTGTACAAAACCCCAGTTTCATAGAATGATAGCAACTTTCACATAGGCTAGCCTGATTACATAAAGACTAATAATATTGCAGACTGAAAGCTGCAATATTGAATTTATTTAAACTTTGCATGATGTAAGAATATGATAACAAAAAAAACATTCTAATTGGGGTCAACAACCTTGTTAAGAAATTAGATTTATTTATATATCATAAACCACAAAGACAGTAAAAGAATTAGTTTATAGGCTTAATGCGAACAATTAAGATATTTTGCTGCCATTTTCTCTTAATACCTTTATGAAAACTTAAAACATTCTTACCATTAACATATGAGTCCCATTTTTTCCTGTATTCTAGATCCATATACACCTGAGCACATACATCTGGCAGAACATCATCTAATATCCCATATACTTTGTACTCGTATAGTCCTGATTTCTATAATCAAAACAATTATACCTTTATTCTTAAATAGTAACATGACAATCAAATTAAATCTTAGTCTCAATATAATGTCTTAGTGTTTAATAATTTGGCAGCTTTACTTATAGTTTAGAACTGTTCACAGACTGGGGATAAAATGCTTTGCGACCCTGTGACACTTCTGTTAGGGCTGTCATTGAAAATTGTGGTATAAAGTATCATTCATTTCCATCATTGCATCCAATATTGATTCGAAAAATTAATGGTACATGTTTAAAAACATTTTTAAAATACTGTTAGCCAACATTGAACCAAGACTTCTTATTATTTTTGGGAGGTGTTTTGTTAGTTTCCATTGTTAATTATGATTTATGCATTGATTTTAAATAATAGTATAACTCTGGATACTTTCATCCATAATTACAGCCAGATGGCCAAGTGATCAGTATGACAGAATTGTAATCACATATGTATGTGGTTGCAAGTTTGAATTGGTAACAAAGCATGTTCAGAAACAAATGAATTTTTCCTTGACACAGACCTATTCTTTTTCTGAATGTGATCACTTTAGTAGATTTTTCATGAATTCAAGATATTATAAGGGAAAAGAGTCAACTCGGCCCTATACCAACTCGGCACGGGTCAACTCGGCACGGGTCAACTCGGCCCACTTAACAAAAATACATAAAACGTATAAACTTTGCTTTGCATGTTGTTAAGGTAAATGAATGACAAGAAATATCTTATTATTATATAATTATACATTGTTCTCCTGCTGAAATAAAGTATATTTAGAAAAAAAAAATGTTTTTTATTTGTCTTGCAGATTCGATAAGATTATTATAAATGTGTTTCCTTAGATGCATTTTGTTTGTAAAGTAACGTTATTATCGCTAGTTTGGGGCGATTAAAAGTCCGATTTTAAAATTTATTACATCAATTAAAGGCTGTTAATCTTAGCTTTCTCTCAGTATATATTTCAACACATTCTTTGACACTGAAGGTATTTAAGTTTACAGTTAAACCTACCACGAGTCATAAATACAGAGAGAGATACGCTATCAGTTATCTTTACTTGTAATTTTACTGATAAGAAAAGCCTTTCTGCTGCTAGTTCGGAAACTGTCAGTCCATGTATTATAAATAATTACCATAATTACAATAAATAATGAATATTTATAACACAAACCTAAATATTTATAATTGAAAAGTGGGCCGAGTTGACCCGTGCCGAGTTGGAATAGGGCCGAGCTGACTCGGGGGCCGAGTACGTTTTAGGGCCGAGCTGACCCGGATTCATTATAAGCATGCACAAAAAATATGATGCCACAGTAGTCAGTACATGATAAAATAGTAAAAGAAAACACAATGTATAAAAAATAATGTTTCAATAAACCTATCTCTTCATAAATGAGGAAGTCCTATTTTAAAATAATCATGCTATAAAACTACATCATGAAAATTATATATGAAAATTACCTCATTGTACATTCTGTAAATAGTGACACCGTGAGATTCTGTAAAGAACTCCCAGCCCTCAGTTTGTGGTTCTTCTAATTCCTTGCAAGCCAACTCGAAGTCGGAATCTTTAAATGCTAAATCAGTCATGCCTTCTCCGTTTGCACTCGATTTTGAAAATGATAGTTCAAATTGTTAACGTTTTATCTACTTGTTTTTCTGTGTTTACACGTGTTGTTCGCAGTTTGTCGACCTGAACACGAAATCACATGTTTGGAGCTGTCAAAGTTTGTTTACTTCCGCATCCAAGGAGACATGCGCATTGACCGATATGAAAGGATAGTTCTTTACATTAAAGCAAAGTAACGCAACTTTACGTGTACGCAAATTGCACAGTTTCATATGTAACAGAAGCATTTCATTTCTTTATTTATTTAATAATGACGTATTTCCTTTCTTTCTTTGTTTAGCAATGATGATATAAGAGATTTTTGCGCATTGCGTTCATGTAAAATAGTGAAGACTTGGAGCAGAACGGACTTTGCGATTTAGGCATCAGCCCATGCTGATCTCCTTTGGTTAATTTAATCGACATTCACTTCACGTTAATTGTTTGCCAATTGAATTTACAAAATATGCACGATCATGACATTGTTAAACAGCATATATATAACTACCAGCAAGCATGGTATCAACTCGGCCCTATACCAACTCGGCACGGGTCAACTCGGCACAGGTCAACTCGGCCCTCTATTAAAAACATATATATTAGGATATAGATTGTTTAGTTAATAAAAATTTTAAGAAGAAAATTACTATAATGTTTTTCAGAAATATGATCACTTACAAACAGAAATTGAAAAAGTTGGCAGAGTACCTGTACGTATTGTTTGAAATTATCTTTGTTAAGAAGAGATAACAAGACAATATATGTTAAATATTGATCAATAAATAGAGTTTTTAGATTGAATTTTTGTGACATTAAATGTAATTGCATTTAATACTGTGTGTTCTTTAATACGACCAATGCTTTTTTAACGATATTTTTTTTACAAAAAATCTGGAGTAGCAAAAAATGCATTCTTTCTTTCTCTACAAATTTACATACAAATTGGTACTTTCATCAATAAAACTTTTCAATATCCTTTAGTAGAGGTCTGTTAGTGTGAAAATGTTAAACCATGAAAGTTATGATGAAAACATATCAAAAGTAATAAAAGTAATCATTACCAGTAATATATAATTAATGGCCGAGTTGACCCGTGCCGAGTTGGAATAGGACCGAGCTGACTCGAGGCCCGAGTACGTTTTAGGGCCGAGCTGACACTGATTCCTCATTGTCAACAAGAGACATGAAGGTGCCAGCATGCATTAATAATGATTTTACTGATACCGTAGCATCCACTAACAGCACGGATTTATATTACATAATATACGTAATATAAATCCGTGGTAACAGTAAGCAGGCATTATATATGCATTTTTAAAATCCTAATTACTATTCAAAAGGATTAAAGACCATGTAGACTATACGTACATGTATATTACATATAAAGTATTACCTTTATAAAGTATTTTTTCTAGAATTACTTTTTACGCAATCGCAACACTGTATCCAGGCATTTAGATGTAACAAAATTCTCAGGTCCAGGAATACAAAGTTTTTTCTTCTTCTAGGATTGCTTTTAAAGGGCGATTCATCTATAAGTTATATAAACGTACATGTATGTATTGTATTGTATGTGCACGGGTTTCTTAACAATTATTAGATTGGAGGGAATAAAACAATAAATAACTAATATTTGAGAGTATAAAGGTCGGCAGGTGATAGACCTTTTTGTGATCACCGACATTTTTCTATAATTTACTATGTTTCTCTATTATAAAATTGATTTACAGGATTTTGTACATGTATGTTAATAAGAATGTAAATTAAGGGAGATAAGTATGCAGTTTCAAGGTTCAAGGTTTATTTGAATACGTCAGGGCCCATATGGGCATGTGACAACATAAAACAGTACGTACATACAAAATAATACAAAATGGCAAATAATATGTAAAAACAAAATACTACAAAATGGCAAATTATAAATGGTCATACAACTCCATGATGTAATAAAATTACTGTAATAATTGACTGATAATTGAGGATGAGAGAGAAAAATCAAAAATCATTGCGAGAAAAAACAAAGAGAAAAGACATAATCTAATAAGCTAACATTATTTAAATAATAACATAATATTTTTGCAAAATATGGCAAGTTTCAAAAGGATATCTTTATTACTTTGGTTCATTAATTTTTCAAATTTTAAAGCACTTGGACGTTCATAGAAATATTTATCAAGATACAGCTTTCTTGTATTAACTAAATGTGAACATTCAAAAAGATAATGGAATTCGTCGCCTAAAGAGTTACTGGTACATAGGTTACAAGTTCTAAGTTCTCTTGGAATATCATCAAACCTTCCTTTTTCAATAGGAAGTTTGTGATTCATACTTCTAAATTTAAAGAGAATTAAAGCTAAATTCATAGGTAACTTGCTGAGGTATGGCTCAAAACAAAAATCCTGTTTATAAATCCTGTAATTTAGACATTTACTGGAATTATTAAGTATATATAGACAGTATGGCTGTGGAGTTGTTCCCCTTGTAACGGATTTTCAGGACGGCTGCTACCTACAGGAATGATCTCTAACGCGTTAATGGGTAGTTTTTAATAAACGCATGAATAAAGAAATCGCTTCAGTTACTGTAAAATATTGTGCATACATTGTTTACTCGAGAATATCCTAACATATATGGTATTGGATGACCCACTTCAAATTTCATTTAAAGTTTACCTAGGTATATTAATGTCATGTAAATATAAATATACCTGTAAATATATATACCTGGTTTAACCAAATTTCTATGTCAGCTTCATATTGACGCGAGTTCATCAGGTGATGTGTACATGCGTGGAAAATTTTCGGAGTCCCATATGTTGTAGTGTGTTTTACAAATGTGTATTTTGAATCTCGCCTACATATGTGTCACTCTACACATGTATTAACTTTAGGAAATTTTATAATCTTTGTTGCTGTGGACGATACCAAACTATATTTTCTAACGCTTGTATTGCACGAGGTAAGGCATTGATTTTATTATTCTAGTGTAAATTTTATATACATTCAGCTATTTACGTTATTCCGTTGGAGGCCATCGTTTTTGCATCGGCGACCTCAACGTCGGGTACCCAAGGCCGAACCATTAACATTTTACATGTTGTACATGTATCAAACGTGGGTATCAGACGATGCGGTGACGTCCAATACACCCAGAACGCCGCAAGCGATAGAATAATTAAGAAAAGAGACGATTCCCGTCCAACCGTCCGCCCCATTTTGCCTCAATATTTGATGTAATTTTAAACATTCACTGAATATAATTCTAATGCAGTTAATATTTTAAATGTTCATGTTTCAGTACCATTGCAGTAAAAGACACTTAAATACTCGAAAAGAAGAAGTTAAAAGTGATTTCTGTAACTGGTATAACATTCTACATCTGTAACAAATTATCAAATAGCTGGAGGTATAATAAAAATAAAGTTCCTTTTTGATGGATTTTGTTTTCAGCGGTTGTACATAGTATCGATTAAAAACAATTCTAAGTATCGTTTTACATTGTAGAATCAACATGTTTAATGTAGAAGATAAGAACGGAGACAGTTTACGCAATAAAGTGCAATCAATCAGTTGCGAGTCGGTGGAAGAATCGCAGAAAAATTATGGGAAATGGGCAGAAACATACGAAAAGGTAATTTTGAACTTTCCTATCACATCTTCCCGGCCCATTCCGTTAATCTTCGGATGATTACCGAGATGTTCCGATTACTAGATCTACCAATCGTAAAACTTCGCCTTTTCCGTTATACTTCGTATAATGCCATGATCTACTCCTCATTTCATGCTAAAAATAATTGATACACACAAATTATGATGTATGTAGAGAAGAGAAGATATTGCTTCAAACATGTCCTTTAAGCCCTGATTAGTGGTCACATGTTTCAACGTACTAGTAATGGACGAGTGACCGATTAGAATTTAAAGTTCCGTCCAGGCTTGTTACGTAATAGTGACAGAAAATGGACGAGTAAGTAGGAGACGAACACAAGGGCATAAGCAGAAGCCTAACGGAATACAACGGAGAACAATTTCAGAATAATAAAACCACAGACATTTAGGATGTGGAGCTCAAAACGCCTTTAAAATCCAAATAAAATGCATATTTGTCAATCTTAGCATATGTACTGATCATATATATCAAAAAACTTAATATAAGCCGTTTTGAAAAAAAAATCATATTTCAACGTCTATAATATTTCGGCAAAAATGCCCCCAGGTTAATATTTGAAAACAACGTGTGAAATATATCTCCAATATTTAATGCATATAAAACGTTTTTGAAACGTTCATGTTTTGCAAAATTAAAATAATTCTGTTGTATACATAGAATGAAAAGTAGAAAAAGCTAGAAACTCAAAATTTTCCAAGAAGTTATATATTATCGTTTTAAAATTACATAGCTTAAAAAGACTTGAAAATTAGCCTCCTTATCAATAACATAAGGCAATGGCATATTTTTTAAGTCATCCCTTTAATAAAAGGGCAGACAACTTTTTGTCCCTTTCTCGTAAGGGAAGGAGAATTCTGTGATGCGTCTATGTGGTCGCACGGTCACTTCCCTTCAAACATGTCCTCGATGCATGTATGTGGTCGCATGGTCGAAAATCTCTAATATATTGACAACGTTAACAAAGGCGTTTTGGTACGGAACAGTCAGGTGCTAAATCTTTACGTTCTTAAAAAACTGTTGAAACCATAATAAGTAATGTTAAAGTATATTTATGACTTTGTTACTTCTGTATTGGAGTATCAAAAGTCCAATAAGGACTTCTTTCATTGACTATTTGTAGCACAAAAGTAGCCTCCCTTTGGAACCCTTACACCATTTGCAATGTTATCAGGGCAGGTCACTCTAATGAACTCTTTTTTTGAGCACAACAGTAACCTCCCTTTTGAACCCTAACACCATTTGCAATGTTTGCAGGGGAGGTCACTCTAACCAACTTTTAGGCACAACAGTATATATCCTCCCTTTTGAACCCTTACGCCATTTTCAATCTTTCAGGGAGGTCACTGTAATCAACACTTTAGCACAATAGTAACCTCCCTTTTGAATCCTTACCCAATTTGCAATGTTATCAGGGGAGGTCATTCTAGCTGAGATCTTTTTTTAACCAAACAGTTACCTCCCTTTTAAAACCTTTTGCCATTTTCAATGTTTTCAGGGGAGGTCAATCTAACCGACTCTTTTTTAGCACAACAGTCACCTCCATTTGCAATGTCATCAGGAGAGGCCATTCTAACCGACTCAATTTGTAGCGTAACAGTCACCTCCCTTTTAAACCGTCACCTCCCTTTTAAACCCTTACAACATTTGCAATATTTTCCAGAGATGTCACTCTAACCGACTCTGTTTTAGATCAAAAGCTACCTCCCTTTTGAACCTTACCCTTCCCCTGAAAACATTGCAAATGGCGTAAGGTTCAAAAGGGAGGAAACATCTTCTTGTGACAATCCAAAAGCACTATATTAGATATTTGGCATGTGGATTTCTACCAAGTTTGTTCAAATATAAGCCCTACTGTAGGGCCAAAATTGGCCCCGTCCCAGGAGTCATTGATTTTCCTTACATGTTTACATGTATACTAAAAACTTAAAAATCCTATTGTGTAGAGCTTAGATATTTGGAATGAAACATCTTCTAGTGGATGATTACCAAGTTTGTTCAGATGAAAGCCCTAGGGTCAAAATTGGCCCGGCTCAAAATTAAGGTCATTGGTTTTCCTTATATGTATATAGTAAAAACTTAAAAAATCTTGTGAAAATCCAGAAGAGGTAGAGCTGAGATATTTGGCATGAAACATGTTCTAGTGTATGTCTACCATGTTTGTTGAAATAAAACTCCTAGGGTCAAAATTGGCCCCGCCCCAGCGGATCGAGGTCGACAGTTCAATCCCCAGCCAGGTCAGATGTTTGTTTTTCCTTCTCTTTTTCTGTCATCTTTTTCTAAGTTTACCTCTCATTTAGTGACAGGCTGAACTGTTTAATAAAATTGCTGCGAGAGTTAAAATTAGAAATCAACAACATCTAAATCACTGGTTCAATTTTGAAATAATTTTACACAAAAATTTCCTTGGTGACAGTGTACAAAAATGTTCAGATTAGCTGTCCTTTATTTTCAAATTGTGCTTCTGGGGTGAAAAGGGGATCCACTTTGATCTTTTTACCTATTTCACAGGTGAGCGATCCAGGGCCCTCTGGCCCCTCTTGTTCCAAAAACTTTTTAATTTTGGTATCTTGTTACAGTTTCCAAAACAAACACCTATTTTTCACATAGATGAACCTGATAAAACATTCTCTACTTCTTTTGCTCCGTTGGGAATAATCAAAGTGAATGAGTATTTAGTATGGAAGTCGTTTTACATTTTGTTACAATTATGACACATTACTGAATATTAAGCGCAAATTTCTTCAGTTGTTAAACAAAATAATATGCTATAATACCATTATCAAAACATTATAAAACACATGTTTGACGTTTCTAAAGCATTAAAAAAGTATGGATTTCTGAGGCATAATGTTCCTTTAAATCACAGTCTAACACAAAAAATGCCGCTTCATACTGCAATATACCAATCTTCCCCATTCAACACTGCTGAGGCGTCTTTACTGTTTAACAAGTGCAACACAATTTCCTTTGTACCACATTAACTAATCACTGACGTTTTTGACGTTTCGGGACTGTGAAGGTCTGGACCAGTAACTTGGGTTATTCCCTCACACTGTCTTAAAAACACATAATTAAATACGGTATTAGTTTATGCAGGCCAACATAAATGAGCCGCGTCACGACAAAACCAACATAATGGGTTTGCGACCAGCATAGATCCAGACCAGCCTGCACATCCGCGCAGTCTGATCAGGATCCATGCTGTTCGCTTACAGACCCTATAACAAGTAGAGAAACTGATAGCGAACAGCATGGATCCTGATCAGACTGCGCGGATGCGCAGGCTGGTCTGGATCCATGCTGGTCGCAAGCGCACTATGTTGGTTTTGTCGTGACGCGGCTCAAATGTGAGTATTATTTTCATTTTCAGGATTTACTTCAATTTGGATACTCCGCCTATTTAGCTGTATGCAAACAAATATGCGAAAAGTTCCCACCAGAATCTCGATCTTCTGTTCGCATATTAGATATTGGAGCCGGGACAGGCCTTGTTGCCAAAGAGGTGAGCATTTAAAATTTATAGAGGAATGATGGCTTACTGTTAAATATATTTGCATTTCATTACATTGCACCGACACTGGTTAGTACATGACAATCAAAGAGGTAATGGTTCTACTTCTGCAAATTGACTCAGAAAATAATTAATGGATTTTTATTTTTATTTTTTATATCTTATCTTTTGACAGATATACTTTAACTACACTTTTAACGGTATACTTATTTTCATCAAAAAGAAATATAAGCAGTCACGTTTCAACAACTTATATTTCACCACATTAAAGCAATATCAACTGTTTAACCATTTAAAGATACTAGTATAACAGCTTAGCTATTAATGTTTACGTCACATGATACTTCCTTAAGATAGTATTTTGTCAACACATACATGCACACCATTGTATGATATTTTATAAGATCTCTGCCGTATTTCTGTCGTATTATCGCTTTGTTGCCTCGAAAATCCATACAAGCGAAAATACGAATAGACGACAAAGTCCAATTTTGCTGTCCCTTCGTGTTTTCGCAATTTCGCATTTTGAGGCGAAGAAGCGAAAATACGACATGACGTAAATCAGCAACCATAAACATTAGTACAGTAATTTTAGTCCACGTTTAATTATTTTACTAATACGAGGATCATCTACATTCTAAAAATACATTTTAATACACTTGTTACTATATATAGTAACAAAATCGCCTATGATTTCAACTGATTATGAGTGTCAGAAGATGTGCAAAAGTAATTAACTCTGTAGAAGTTACTGTACTGTACAGAAGAAATGCAGACAGGAATTTAACGACCATTGTTTTCGGGGCCATTATTCATTTTGCGGGACGATTATCACCTTCCGGCCCTACTCTGCCGTGTATTAATCTCTTTATACAAAACCCATGTTTTAACTACAGTTACGACAGCAAGGGTTTAAGAACATAGATGCACTCGAGCCACAAGAAACAATGCTGAATGAAGCCCGGAAACTTAACCTGTATGAGAACTATTTCCAGACATTCATTACCGAAAAACCCTCTGACATTCCTGCCAGTAAGTTATAAACACTTCAAAAATCTGAAACAAATTAAGTAATCCAGTTAGAACGTGATATAAGAATTAGAACATATAAATTATATACATTTTTTCAGGCGTGCAGTTAGACTTCAGAAATTTTAATAACATAATGAAAGGAAGTTAGGTACTACAGTGACATAATGAAACTAGGTTGTTACTTCTGTGTTGCCAAGGGAAACAATTAAAATATGTACTTACTGTATATAGCAACATTGCAGACTTTGATCAGACGGCTCTTGGCTGGCACTGGAGCATATGCATGACATTTTATCAGCCATTATTTTTGTATACATATAAAGGGTCTTGCTTATATATAATTTGCATTATTAATTCTAGTACATAGTAATTTTCTTTTTCTTTCTTTTTCATCTCAGATACATACGATGCCCTTACCGGAAGTGGAATATACGCAGCAGGAGCTCACGTGCCATGTGAAGCTTTGATCGAAATGATCAGACTTGTGAAACCAGGTTCGAAATTTGTGAATTTATAATATACTGATATTATACTGTAGAAGTCTGATAATGATTTATCATTTTTATCATTTTTATATATTGTTTATTTGTTTCCGATAGTTGTACAGCTTACGGTAGTTGGTGGCTTACGATATTGGTTCGTTCTGGGACTAAAAATGTGCATCTCTCTGTCCCAGGTTCGGCTTACGGTATTGGTATACTGTTTACGAAAATCACTCGTACTGCGTACAATTACTTGTATAGTGTGATATATTGAACCGATTTTTGGTGAACATAAAGTCACCGCTTTGTCTGTCCGTTCGTCCGTCTTACTGTCCGTCCGTCCGCTTTTCTTGTCCGGGACATAACTTTGGAACAACAAGAGGTATCATCATGTAACTTTGTAGGTAGATAGATCTCATTGAGTAGGTGTGCAGTGCACAAGAACCGTAACTCTGCCTTGCCTATTTTTTGAATTATTGCCATTTGTTTATTTTTACACTTTGAACTTTGTCCGGGACATAACTCTAAAACTATAAGAGTTCTGAACATGAAACTTTGTAGGTAGATAGATCTCATTGGTTAGAAGTGCAATGCTAAAGAACCATAACTCTGTCTTGCCTAATTTTGGAGTTATTGCCCTTTGTTCATTTTGACACTTTGAACTTTGTCTGGGACATTACTCTAAAACTATAAGAAATATCAACATGAAACTTTGTAGGTAGATAGGTCTCATTGGTTAGAAGTGCAGTGCTAAAAAAAACCAATGACTCTGCCTTGCCTTATTTTGAAGTTATTGCCCTTTGTTTATTTTTACTTTTTGACTTTTGTCCGGGATATAACTCTAAAACTATTAGAGATATCAACATGAAACTTTGTAGGTAGATAAATCTCATTGGTTAGAACTGCAATGCTAAAGAACCTAAACATAGCCTTGTCTATAATTGGAGTAATTGCCCCTTTGTTTATTTTTACACTTTGAATTTTACCCAGGACATAACTCTGAAACTATATGAGGTATCATCACGGAACTTTATAGATAGATAGATAGATCTCATTGAATAGAAGTGCAGTGCAAAAAGCCATAACTTTGCCTTGCCTTATTTTTAAATTATTGCCATTTGTTTATTTTTACACTTTGAACTTTGTCCGGGACATACATTTTGTAACTCTAAAACTATAAGAGTTATGAACATGCAACTTTGTAGGTAGATAGATCTCATTGGTTAGAAAGTGCAGTGCTAAAGAACCATAACTCTGTCTTGCCTAATTTTGGAGTTATTGCCCTTTGTTCATTTTGACACTTTGAACTTTGTCTGGGACATTACTCTAAAACTATAAGAAATATCAACATGAAACTTTGTATGTAGATAGGTCTCATCGGTTAGAAGCGCAGTGCTAAAAAAAACCATAACTCTGCCTTGCCTTATTTTGAAGTTATTGCCCTTTGTTTATTTTTACTTTTTGACTTTTGTCCTGGATATAACTCTAAAACTATTAGAGATATCAACATGAAACTTTGTAGGTAGATAGATCTCATTGGTTAGAACTGCAATGCTAAAGAACCTAAACATAGCCTTGTCTAATTTTGGAGTAATTGCCCTTTGTTTATTTTTACACTTTGAATTTTACCCAGGACATAACTCTGAAACTATATGAGGTATCATCACGGAACTTTATAGATAGATAGATCTCATTGAATAGAAGTGCAGTGCAAAAAGCCATAACTTTGCCTTGCCTTATTTTTGAATTATTGCCATTTGTTTATTTTTACACTTTGAACTTTGTCCGGGACATAACTCTAAAACTATAAGAGTTATGAACATGCAACTTTGTAGGTAGATAGATCTCATTGGTTAGAAGTGCAGTGCTAAAGAACCATAACTCTGTCTTGCCTAATTTTGGAGTTATTGCCCTTTGTTCATTTTGACACTTTGAACTTTGTCTGGGACATTACTCTAAAACTATAAGAAATATCAACATGAAACTTTGTAGGTAGATAGGTCTCATCGGTTAGAAGCGCAGTGCTAAAAAAAACATAACTCTGCCTTGCCTTATTTTGAAGTTATTGCCCTTTGTTTATTTTTACTTTTTGACTTTTGTCCTGGATATAACTCTAAAACTATTAGAGATATCAACATGAAACTTTGTAGGTAGATAGATCTCATTGGTTAGAACTGCAATGCTAAAGAACCTAAACATAGCCTTGTATAATTTTGGAGTTATTGCCCTTTGTTCATTTTTACACTTTGAATTTTACCCAGGACATAACTCTGAAACTATATGAGGTATCATCACGGAACTTTATAGATAGATAGATCTCATTGAATAGAAGTGCAGTAAAGGTACAAACATTTAAATACATAGAGGATATTCAAGTTTTTCCTATTAATACAGGATTTATTTTCCTCGATTGGTATGAAAATAAATATTTCACGAGTGGTGGTAGCCACGAGTGAAATATGATAATTTTCATTCCACAAGATCAATATTTCATTAATAGATATATGATAAAAATGTAAATAAACACCATTTTCAGGCGGCTACATTACTCTTTCTACCCGGCATAGTCTTATTCAAGAGGCGGAGGCTTACAAAGATCTGGAACCATTAATGAATCGATTGGAGGCTGACGGCAAATGGAAAAAAGAATCTCGCGAGATTTGGCCGAGATTTTATCTCGATAAAGATGGAATCGTATGGTGCTTTAAAGTGCTGTAAAAAAGTCTGAAAACATTTTAGGAGTCGTCACACCAAAATAGAAGTGAATAACTGAAAGGGGCATTGTTTTAAAATGCAAGACATTTTTTACAGAAGGGTCTACACTAAAACAGTTTAATTTCAAACAGAATTGTGTCTACATTATATTAATTGTTTATAACAAAAAAAAAACATCCCACGATTAGATTTAGAACACATGAATGTGGCATTTGAATTACTTCAAAAACCTGGTCTGACCCACCCGTGTGTTTACATTCCTATTAATAAAACCCATAATCACCCTGGATGAACAAGTTTTGTCACGTGACCACAAATGCAAACGCCGGACCCAATTTCAGGTAATTATTTGCAGATATCTTTTTTTTCTACTGCGAGCACAAAAATAAGACATAGACCGTAGGACCCGGCGTAAATTAAGCTTTTATTTTATGTGAGTAGTCATTACTAGACTTTAGTAGTTTTTAGAACACTTCGAACACAAATGTTCTTTTCGCAAAGCAAAACGCCGATAGGTTTTTTACTTTTCCAATAAATTTTTTCACTGGAAATACATGTTGAGGTAAAATAATAGAGGATATGTCTTTTTAAAATGCCATTCCGTCCCTAACTCATTTATAATTCCATTTGCAAAGTTATATTTGACATAATCCCATGTTATTCCCCGTATTGTCTAATTTGCAAACGTCGTTTGAACATGTTAAATATGCAAACGCCGGTTGAACATATTAAGGACGTTTTCGGGAGTTTTCATATGGACATATAGGCAAAACTAAAACTGTTCAATAGGATTTCTTTAAACTTGGCATGTTGTTAGAATATGATAGCAGAAACATTTTAAGCGAAAAGAAAATTGGGGTCACCGTTCTCGTTGTTGAGTTATCTGCCCCTGAATCAGACTTTTCTACTTATTTGAGGTCATTTCAAGGGCAGATAACTTATACATACTTAAATGAATTCTTATTTTTACTTCTGGATTATGTTTTTCTTTTTATTGTTGAGTACAATACATAATAACTTGCAATTCCTTACATCGTTTCTGTTAGTTTTCAATGAAAATAAAGGTAGATTCTACTTTAAATTCTTAAAAAATAGTCCATTTTTTTAGAAAAAATGCACAGGTTAAAAGAAGAAGTTGATATAAAAACTACCCACTCTAAGTTTGTTCTTGAAATTTTGCATATCAACTAAAACAAAGATAAGCTTCATGAAAATAGGAAAATAATTATCTGGCCTTGAATTGAACAAAAAAGTCCATTTCAAGGGCAGATATTTCAAAAATGAGAACGGTGACCCAAATTTTTTTTCGCTTAAAATATTTCTGTTCAACAAGCCAAGTTTAAAAAATTCTATTGAACAGTTTTAATTTTGCCTATATGTCTATATGAAAACTCCCGAAAACGTCTTTAAATATATATATTTCTTGCATCTCAGACAGGATTATCTACTGTTTACACCGGTACATGCTGGAAAACTCTGTCTTACACCCCCATGTAAGACAAGTCGCGTGCTTTAAATGACGTCATTGACGCGCGCCTTTTATGAATGAATCGCGTTCTTAGGATGACGTCATTTTCCTTTATGAATCATACGCTACTATAAGAAAGAAGTGCGTAATATATATATCAGTTTTCATAATTTCTGTTCCGAAAATATTTGACATGTAATACGCAAGAAAAGAATCAAACACCGGCTGTTGGTAGGGAATATCCATCTCTCGGGTAACTGTTTAACGGAAATTCGACATATATATTCCGGTCTGTACCGGCAGCCGGTGTAAGATTCTTATAAACCGGTGGTTATTTTAAGTCAAGTTGCAAATAGAGATTACAATTCTCTGAACAAAAGACTTCTCTCTTTTCTCTTTCTTTTTTATTTTAAAACATTCTTCTTCTTCAATAACAAACTTTTATAAAACTTCTGTAGATCTATATCCCATATATACATGTATACATAAAACCGTATAATCTTCTCTAAAATCAATTCCAAACAAAATCCGTCGGGAATAAACTTTGATTTAAAAATTTAGAAATAAAAGTCAATCATCTTAGTTTGAACTATACAGCGACGTTGAACTACACAGTGAGATCACTTGGAGTTATTTGTTTCAAATAAAATTTAACGAAGGTGTTTTCTTTTGACCAATCTGCAGCGTTGAGAATTGGGACCTAAAGCTCTTGTAGAATGTGCTGTTTCACTTTTATGTTTATCTGCATAAGCCTCTGGAATAGTTTTAAGAATATATGAAGCCAAAGTTTGTGAAGAAGCTTTAGAATGAGGTACATTAATTTTATTGTCAGAAATAAATTAACTTGTTTCATCTTTACGTCTGAAGGATTTAGTTCTTTTAAGATAGATAGCAAGATTAGTGCTCTTCTTGGATGGACTTAAAAGCTGGTACACACATTTTTGCTGATGAATGACAAGGTATATCCTGTTTAGCCAAACCTTGTCTGATAAAAGTTTCCCCATCTGCCTTCACAGAAATAGCTCCTCCTAATGTTAACGCTTGAAGGTAGCTGGCTCTCCTGAATGCCTTGATAGCTGTAAGAAAAACAACTTTATATGTTAAAAATTAAATTGATGTTTTTCTCAAAGGTTCAAAAGGAACTGTTTGTAGCGCACTAAGAACTTTAGGCAAATCCCATTCAGGCAACAACTTTGTTACAGGAGTTCTTAAATTGAATACTCCTTTTAATAATCTGATATAATACAGATGTTGACCAATAGGAGTGCTATCTACTGGAGGTAAACTGCAGATAAAATAGGGCGGTAACCTACTGTAAACCTTTATTGTACAGATCTGATAAAAACTCAGCACAAGTATTTAAGGATGCTGTGAAGGAATCAATATTCTTTTGACGACACCATATCATAAATTGTCTTAATTTACTGTAGTAATCTTTCTGAGTACCAGTTCTCCAGCTGGCTGTAAGAAGTTTTGAAAAAAAAACCTTTTCTCTAAACTGTCTGTCGATAGCAACCATGCAGTCAGTTTCAGAACACCTGGATTTGGATGACATATCTGAGATTTGGTTGTTGTAACAGATTTGTAACCAATAGAAGACTTAACGGTTGAGCTACCGATAGATTCAATAAATCTGGAAACCATGGGCGTCGTGGCTAGAATGGAGTTATTAGAATCAGTTTGCAATGAAATTGTTTCATATGATGAAGAACTCTGGAAATGAGATAGATATAGTTCAGCGTTCAAAAAGACATCAACGGGCGCTTGCATATATTCCAAATGACCAACTGACGTTTGCACATTTTACATGATCAAACGACGTTTGCAAAATCGACAATAAGTGGAAAACATGGGTTTATATCGAATATAACCTTGCCAATGAAATTATAAATTAGTTAGGTACGAAAAAATTACTTGTAAAAAGACATATCTTCTATTATTTTCCCTCTACATGGGTTTCCAGTGAACAAAAAAGATAAGAAAAGGTAAAACCTACCGGCGTTTGCCTTGCAAAAAGAAAATTTGTGTCGAAGTGTTCTAAAAGAACACCTAAGTCTCACAATTACTACATACATAAAATGAAAGCTCAATTAACGCCGGGTCCTACGGTCTAGGTCTTAATTTAGTGGATGCAGTAGAAAAAAAGATATCTTCAAATAATTACCTGAAATCGGGTCGTAATTGCTGAAATGTTAAATCGGCGTTTGCATTTGTGGTCACGTGACAAAACTTGTTCATCCAGGGTGATAATAACTCGTGTTAAAATTGCAGACGAAAGTTTCTGTTGTTAAACTGTCACAATATTCGGCAAATCATCATTTCGCTAAAAAAAAGAAAAGACAATTTCAAAATGATATAACAATTCCTAAAAATGGCATTCTAATTTTTTGTCTGTTGATTTATAAAGAGTGCAATTAATTGTTTGAATATGTTTGCATTTCATTTCCTGCAAAGTTTCCTACTTCGTTATTCATTGAATATGTGTGCATTGCAAAATTCTCCAGTTCGCTATTCATTGTACACATCGCGACCTTTCATTTTTGATAATCAAACACCCTCATGCCAATTGGAATGATCGGCTATTATGACTGACGAAAAGGCCCGAGAAGTTGCACTTGCCTTTTCACATCCATAAGGGGTGTCGCGCTTTGGCGCGGACGCCAACAATCTTACATTTGGTTAAAAAGAAACATAATATGAGAAATAAGAAACAACAATCTTTAAGTGTCCAGGTTTTACTCAGACTGTCTAGTACATGGTCGCTTACGGTTCAGAACTGAATTATTGAACACATTTGATAAAATATTACTTCTTTATTTAACCAACGAATTAAGTAATAGAAAATATACGTTTATCACATTTCCAAAATAAGTAGAGTTTATAGTCAAAACTAAAAAGAAATAACTCTAACGATAACATTTTAGGACCTATTTGGAGTAAGAATTAAAAATGTTCTAAACTTTGCATTAGAGAAAACCATTCACCGATATCGTTTTCAAGTTTATCACATGATGTGAGTAATAAGATTCATTTTTCTTATTTTTCTTAGCTTACTTTCTCTGTATTTGTAACCAGTAAAGAACAGAATATTGAGTTTTTCTTCTTTTGCTTAAGTTGTGGCATCTATTATGAAAAAGGTAACAGAAATATTTCATGTTTTTTTTTGGTGTTCATGTAATTTACTTTTTTGTTTACATTTGTTACAATGTCAAGCCTGTGTTTCCTATTCTAATTAAAATCTAGAACCAAAAATATATTATTGTTCCAGTTAAAATATACAAACCAAAGTATGAATTTTTTAAAACTAACGCAGAGATATAGATAAATCTACATCTCTGATAAACGTTATTGCTTTGACGAAACTGGTTAAATCTTTTTCGAGGTTTATATACTATTTGATGCATGTATGAACCATAGGCCTAACTGGTGTGCAAGATTTCAGATTATTCGCTCACTCCATTTTTCCAGTATACATAAATGAAAAGTGGTTAAACGCTTTTAACCCAGATCGGACAAGAATTACACAAAAGCGCGGATTTATATATTACATTGTTATTAAGATCCGTGACAAAATATGATTTATATCTAATTCAAATATGAGTATATATATTTATTATATACCTGTAAATGAAATATTGATGAAATAAAATGCTTATTTTCATTTTCGTTTTTTTTTTTCACTGTAAAAAAGTATTTGAGTGAAACATTTTTTTTTCTATTTTTACTGGTGTCTTGCCGGGCTACTTTCTTTTAAATTCTGCCAGTACACAAAATTTAAGGAAAAGTCTTCCAAATTGTAATTTAAAAATAGAGACAAATGTATATTATAAACAGAAAATTCAAGATTTTTCTATAAATACATGATTTATTTTCATCTTGTGGCATGAAAATTATCACATTTCACTCGTGGCTACCACCACTCTTGAAATATTTATTTTCATACCACTTGATGAAAATAAATCATGTATTTACAGAAAAAACTTGAGTATCCTCTATATCTTTTAACATCTTTTGCACATTTGTCCGTTTTAAATGTCCATGCAGTTTATCTATGTATGAATGTATTTTCTTATGTGTTAAGATTTCAGGTCCTCAGTGGAGCTCCTTTAATTAAATACCTTAAAAAACTAATATAATTATTATAAACCGTTTTTAACTTTAAGTTCCCAGCTTCTTTCAGTATTTCATTTTGATACCACTTCCAATTGTTCTTGCGTCTTAATGCTCGAATGACGATTAAAAACTGTTTCGCGCATGTCACGTGATGGTGTGCCAACGACGTAAACTTTTTGGTCCGCGCATGTCACGTGATGGTGTGCCAACGACGTTAACTTTTGGGTCCTTCCGAATAATCCAGGCGGGGAACAATAGTTTCATATATTAAGTACATAGCAAATTAAATCATGTGACTGAAAATTATGGAAGCCGTGGAGGGTCACTTTTGAGTTCCGAATTCTAGTTTCTTATTACTTTTGATTTATGACTTTTGATTTTTGAATTATGGATTTTGTAATTGTCCCACGTGCTTGCCTCATGCCTGCAGAATATGACAACGATTCAGACAAGGTAAGTTCATTTACCAAGTAAGTTTCCGGGGAACTTAACAAAAAATATGTTGGCTCATATGCAAGAACAGAATGTTTTTCTAATGTAATTTTAATTAACTAAGAAAAGAAAATACTTTGCTTGCATTGCATTGAGTATCCATTTTTTTATTTTGATTTCCGGAACAGGGAACATTGCCTGCGAAATTTCATTGACGTACAGGAAATGAAATCTCAAGTTAAAACTGCATTGTAAAAGTTGATTTTTCATAAAACAGGGGTACAGAAAAAAAATGTGGGTTTTCCAAATAACAAAAGAACTGGTGTGTGGCCTTATTTTATGAACGTGCATTCCGGTCTAACTCGGTTTGTATGAGGTCCATGAAGCAAACTTTTAAGTTCGCACATTGAATCGGGTCCAGATCATTAAATATTCCTGTATCGCGTAAGTCTTTGAAAACAATAATCCACCAATGGATTCAATTTTGTCGTATGTACACCACCTTTTCTCAATGCGTTGGTTAGATGTGCTTTTTTCCAACTACAACGCTTCGAGTACCAGCATTCGGATCTGTGAAATAGTGTCTGAAGTATTGTTGTAATAGTAAAGCAATGCAGTTTTAGTTTTCTGTACCACTATCACAACGTAGTATTTCGGGGGGGGGGGGGAGGCTTTTTTATGTTCATTATATGCGTCTAAAAAGTATCTTGCAATAAGGCGTTGGTCGTTATTTGAATCCAAAACCTCAAACCATATTATTTTTCTACTAAACCCATCCACAGCACCATGGATACATAATCCATATGGTTTAAGTTTGTCGTAACCGTCCATATGCCGTATAAAACTGGGTCCTTTGGCGTAGTATACGCGCCGGCGTAAGCAATGTGCTTTCTGCATCTCAACACCATCTGGATCAAGCGCTCTCATTACATGTATTTCCATGACGTCGTCCATCTTGACGTACATGTGGTGATCAAGCATTAACCTACGCCACATTGTAGGTAAACCCCATGATTTCCCTTTCTTTATTTCCCCGTTTAAACATTAAACAAGTCTCAAGGAGTAATAATTTATTAAAACCCTTTTAAATTTTTACATTTAAGAATTCCTTACTGTAAACAAGCGTCGTAACGCCCTGTAAAACCAGTTAAAAATCTACGATTTATAGATTTAAAAAATTTTTCTGAAAGTACTCTTTTTTAAAAGTTTTTTGTTATAGATGTTGATGGGAGGTCCTTGAACGGGAGTTTGGGTAATATGAACAGTATAAATGAAAGACACAGATAACATCAAGGTTACTTTTTTCAGTAAATTTTGTCTGAAAAAAAAGTTTTCTAAAATTATCAAAAACTTTATAATTCATAGAATATAAAATGGTAAAACTCTTGCTCCGCAAAAAAAATTGTTTTGGGGCAAAAAACTTATAAAAATTTTAAAAACTCTTAGAATATTTTTTTTTAACTGGGCCCTTTCTATTTTTTTCTTAAAATGTTCTTTTTTTTATTGTTAAAATAACACAGAAATTTGCATTGATGCTAAAATGCAAAAAGGGGCTCGATCACAAAATAATTAATTTTTACTTTTGTGTATGAACTAGCATTTCAGCCTTCACGAAAATTGGTAACAGTCCAAAACTTCAGAGAAAAACTGATTTTGGTTAGCTAATCAAAAAAGCTGAATTACATACATGTTTAATACTGTGCACCATGCCATTTAAAAACGTATTTTTTAAAACTTGTATTCCCTGTCTACTTGTAATTTACTCATGGCAAGATTTTGTGATGAGGACAGAAAATGTATAAACACTAATATAATGAACATATTTGAACATAGCAGATTGCACAAAACACACAGTCGCACTTGTGGAATTAAAGTCTGTGATTTATATTACCACTATGGGATTATATAAAATACAACATGTAACATTAAATTTCCTCCTTAACACATCCTCCCTTCCATGACAAATCTCAATGAAATTATTTAAAACGTTTAAAACAACATGCCTAAAACCAACGTTGCTGCTTTCAGCTTTTGGAGCACGTGAAAAATGAGTTAGCCAAAGTCAAAATACGTTAATCACAAATCAAAAGTCAAAAGTAAAACATCCGTAAGTCGAAACTCAAAAGTGACCCTCCACGGCTTCCATAGAAAAGATATCGGAATGTTTTGCTGGCGTCAAAGTTTTTTTGGTGAGAATCGATCAGTGGTTGTCCCCGAGCGCTCAAGATTCATGGTCGATTGATTTTGATTCCATTGACAAGAAAAATAAATCTTGTTCCGTTCCGTTCCGTAGAATATCATTGTTCTATGGGATATTTATACTTTGCGGAACGAAACGGAACAACTGTTTGCAGTCCCGAAGATTTTATATAAATAATGTCCATTTAGAAGCGGGTATTCAGATGCCCTAGATCGACTGTTCGTGAGGCAGTTTCAATATTTCATTATTTTTATTTAATATATTTACATATTAGTAAAAAATTGCTGTGCCCCGTGTGGTGCCTCAATGTTTGTTCCGTTCCGTTTCGTTCCGTTCCGCAAAGTATAAATAGCCCATATTAATGACTAAGTTCCAGCGGCTGACCAACCCAAGATGAAAAAACAAAATAATAAAAAAATAAAAATCAACTTAAACATAGATCTATCTGTCCTTATAATAACACGTTAATCATCGTTGTTTGATAAATGTTTTAATATTCACAATTAATATATTTGGGATGTTTTATGTAAAATATGACCCGACTGTTCCATATTCATAGTCATATTTCTAGTTAGGGCAAGAAGTAGATAAAGGTACATTATGCCTCAGAAACATTCTTTTAATTCTTAGAAGAGGTAAACATGAACTTTATTATGTTTAAATAATGGCTTTCGAGAATGTAAGATGCTTGTTACCTGAAGAAAGAAATAATTTGTCATAAACGTAGCAAAATGTAAGCAAAGTAGTATTTTGACTCCCATACGAAATACTTATTCACTATAACTGTACTTATTTCCCAAAAGCAACAGATGAAAAAGTTGGTAAAGGAAGTTGGCCAACGAGTAAATTTTTAATATTATAAAAGTACACCAAAATTATAAAAGCTTTTGAGAAATAAAAATAAAATCATTTCCGAGGCATAATGAGCCTTTTGACAATTTTTTTAATATCATTTTTTTTACATTAAGAACAATTTTTGATTTAAGTATTTATTAAATCAGTACACATGTGTTTTTATCTTAGCAAAACATCAACAACTAAAAACACGGTATAAAACTTACAACTAAATGCATCTTCTCAATTTTTCTCTAAAAATGCGCGAAGTATTTGGAAGCCATCTAGGTTGCATGCGAACTTTTTAAGCAAAGTTGCTCGTCTTCCCCCAGTTTTGTCACCAGATGTCAATGTCGCACGCTAAAATCACTTAAGCCGAGGTTCCTATCTAGTAAGCTAATTAAATATACATCATAAATATGTAAATCAACTGAATATTTAGTCCTAAAATTAACCACATGACCTAAACATACATAATCAAAACAAAATAATGTTATTTCAATTCCACCCGTTGTTTTAAACAGCACTTGAATAGATCCCTCCTATACAAGTTTTTAAAAGCACCAAAATAACTAAAGTCAATTTAAATACTGAATTCAATTTAAATGATCATAATTAAAGAATTCCGTTGGGGGAAAAGCGTCTTCTTCACGATCGAATATGTAAGATGGTGATCTGTCATAGCCAAATAGATCAAAATCCTGTCTGTATGTTTCAACATATTCGATAATATCGCTAAGAGGAACAGAAGCAAACGCCTCTCGTTTAACCCTTTCTTTTTGTTTCTTCAGTTCTACCGGATTTGATAGTTTATGAGCTTTTCTTGCCATTTCTATAAACTGATCAGCAGTTATTTTATCAACGTCAGTTTTCTGTATATCAGGTTTAATTTTACTTTCAATAATTCCCCGCATTTGCAATTTTAACCAGATCCGTTGCAACGCCTTTTCCCACACGATATACTTGATGACGTCATCTTTCCACGAGAATGGACTTCTTATTGAGTCTGTGATTGCGTCATCTAACGCCATTTCATTGAAAGAGTCTTTCAATAACGCCAGCGAACTGGCCTGGCTTTCACTAACATTCTCAAAGTAAAAATCTCAGCTCAAATCTGAGATTTTTCTCAAATCAGAAATTGAGATTGAGATTTTTCTCAGTTTGGCTTTCACTAAAAAATATTGAGAAAAATCTCAACTTAAGATTTGAGATTTTTCTCAGATATATTGAGACAAGGTTTGGCTGTCTCAGATTATGTCTCAGTGAAGCTAAATTATTATTTTTAGGGGTATTTTTACTTTTTGCATGGTTATTTTGATAAATAAACATAATTTGACCTTTTTGGCAATTAAATTCCTATAATTTTCATATATTTAGTAATATATTGACTGATTATTGTGGGTGACATCATGCGCTCTAATTCATGACGTCATGAAATTATGACGTCACAATAATCATACTAAAATTGATTTTGTTTTCTTTTGATGTACATTCATTCTTGATAAATCATTTACATAAGCATTCAAATATTCACACGTTTGCAATTGCTTTTTTTTGTCATTGTTTTTCTTGTTGTTGTTCTTTTTAAATAAAACAAAAAAATATAGATCTTCTTAATATAATAAATATACAAAACATTTCCCTGTTGCGTCATCTTACATCAAAACAGCAACTATATTAATATATACATGATATACTACGTAACAAAAAGGAACACTCTATGTTTTAGTCATAGAAGCCCATCAACAATGTACATTAAGATAGCCGCTTATGTCTTGAGAAAAAAAACAACAACAGTCTCAGTTGAGAAAATTCTCAAATGTTGAGAAAAAGTTTAGTGAAAGCCAACTTGAGATTTTTCTCAGGTGAGTAAGAATCTCAGTCAATATTGAGACAATCTTAAATTGAGATATATCTCAGTTTGAGAACGTTAGTGAAAGCCGGACCAGTTCATTTCAACGCGCTTCATAATATACAAAGCGTCAGTTTTGAACGTTTCCATACGTCCAACAAACGTATAGTCGTACGTACACGGCTTACATCCGTTGTAAACACTTTTTATGTGGGGATCTATTCCTTTATTATTCTTTTCTTCATCGGTGACGAATTTCAAATTTTCTGCAAAAGTGACGTCATGTCCATCTGACCTAAAATAAGCATGCTTAAAGAAATTCTTTACTTTATCTGAAAACGGCCGAAACTTGCTTACCGCTTTTCTGCCAAATGATTCCCAGAACGTCGGATTTGGAGGAACAAGTTTGTCAATGTAAACAGACAATAACCTTGAGAACGGGTCTCTCACGAAGAGAAATCTAAATTTCTCATTGTTGGATAAAAGGTTCATCGAACGTTTTTTATCCTTTCTCGATTTGGAATACCACTCATCTGCGGCTTTGATAGGTACGTCATATGGTTGCTTGTATTTGGCTGGTTCTCGAATATCTAACATGTATAGCGTTCTTTTCCAGAATGTAGTACCTACTTTCTCCGTTGGACAGTATACCAGTCTCTTGTCCGGAATATAAACAACCGGCTTTATCTTAAATGACGATTTTATTTGTTTAGCTTTACACACTTTCTGTGAAGCAGAGGCGAGTTTAAATCCATCAAGCACATTAGAGCCTATGAACCCGACATCACTCTTAACCTGAAAGAGAAAAAAGTGATACTTGAAAAACTTCCGTGACCTTTGTTAATTCCACTAAAAAATCGGGACTGTCCCGTTGTTAACTAGTGTTAAGGCTTTCAGTTTCAAAACTTAGCATTAAACACACTATAGTATGTAAAGTTACAACGTAGTCTTCTAACGTGAAACATAGTCCCCTTTCTTTTGATTGTGAGAAAAAAATGAACACTACAGACAATATAAGTTTTAACGGTGTTTGCTGCAGCTAGAGATCGTAGGTTTGAATAATTAATGTGTATTTATGTCTGTTTTGTTCGGGATTTACGTCACACAGCACACAATGCACTATCATATACTAGTATTCAAGTATGACCTTGACCTTTAGGCTGTTTGACTTGATCTTATTCACATGTCAATCTTAATATGCAGAATATGTGTGCATAATTAATTTAATTATTACAAAATCAACCCATGAATTATACAGAGTAAAAAAAGTTATGCATAAAAAATAAACATTTACAAGAACATGTTTTCATAATCGTGACTGCTGACCTACATATCTGACCTTGAACTTTAAGACACATCACACATCAACATCATTCATGTCCAGCATATCATTGAAAAGTTATTTTAAAATCAATTTAGGTATAGCAGAGTTGTTGACCTGACATGACCATCAATACACTGTAGTAGAAAATTCCTATCTACAGGTATGACCATGACCTTAGAGCTGGAGGACTGATACTTGCGCACGACATGTCATTAGTATGGCCAGCATATTGTGGTATGGTATTTCAAAATCCATCTAGGAATTACAGAATTGTTGACCAGAGACAACCAACAATATTTTTTTATGAAAAAATCATAACATGACGATTTTGGACTTACAAGAGTAACCTTGTCTATTGAACTACAGACCTGACTCTTGTGCAAAAGGTCGCCATTAAGCACAACACATCCGTTCATCATCAATATTTAAGTTGTTGACCAGGCTCAACATGTGCTGACACTGCAAAACTATGTGATTCCCCCCCCCCCAATTTTTGACCGGGTGTTTGGGTTGCTGATTAACAAATATGAGTTTACATGGTCAACAAAAGGCTCGGCTTTAATCGTTGATTTGGAAATTTGGAGAAAAGTACTTTTGTACAACATACAACGTTAAGTTAAAGAACCATATTTAAACTCACAAGTGTTCGATTGTTCTTCGTAGTTATTCTTCTTACACTGCCAAAGTGGGTATGTACTCCTGATTTACTTCGTGTGGAACCTAGAAAATAATTGATTCAAAATCTCATTCACATCTTTTATTATTTTTTTTAGTTACCCCGACAAAGATTTAAAAGCGGCCTTCAGCTTTCATTTTTTATTTGGGAAGACAATTCGGAGCGGATCGGTAGATTAGAGTATCGAGGGGTTTCCTTTTAGTTCACGTATTTTATCGACAGCAAATTTCATTTTCAATCTTAATTCTTTCGATTTCTCACTTTAACGATTTATCTAAAAATAACACATTTAACCTTTAGAAAAACTGTAGGCCACTTTAAATGTTGACTTCCCAGCTTTCACATGACATACATCCAAACAGCGTCACCAACCACTGAGCATTATCTAATGGATGTGTTTGCATCTAAGCAGAGCTACAGACCTTCGCTTCGGATAAATTAACACAAAACAAAAATGAGCCGCGTCACGACAAAACCAACATAGTGGGTTTGCGACCAGCATGGATCCAGACCAGCCTGCGCATCCGCGCAGTCTGATCAGGATCCATGCTGTTCGCTATCAGTTTCTTTACTTGTTATTGGGTTTGTAAGCGAACAGCATGGATCCTGATTAGACTGCGCGGATGCGCAGGCTGGTCTGGATCCATGCTGGTCGCAAACGCATTATGTTGGTTTTGTCGTGACGCGGCTCAAATGTTGTGGGAGTGTGCATTATCAATTTATCATCCTGGGACCTATATTGGTGATAAGATCTGTTTATTTTTTTTTTCATTTTTTTAAATTTTCTATGAGAATACCGAAATTATTACAATTACACAATTTGACATACATGCACATGTACATTGTATAAATATGTATATTATCTCAATTTGACAGTTTTTCTTTTATTGAAATACAACATTTTGGTTATATATGTACATGTGTTGCATTGTTTTTCGGTGTATTCTCTTGGCAGTACTGGTATCACAGTGATGACATCACAAGCACCTGCTACCAGAAAGATCACAAGCACCTGCTACCAGAAAGGACAAACCATGAGAGATCCCGAAATCTTAAACAAGATGGTTATGATTTCTTGTACAAAACAAGAACGTGTTTGTTAAACACAAATGCCCCCGGCTCAGATTCTTGTCAGTAGCAATTCTTCAAAAAATGTTTACCCATTCACTCAGTTATGGACAGAAAAATCGCCAAAAAATTGTAAACACAAGTTTTATAGCTTGACAAAGTCATGGCATTTTGTAATTGTGAAAATATAAGTTGCCAAGTAATTGCTCTGACTAGTGATGTTGAAAAATATTCAACTTCATGCAAGTTATCTTCCTACCAAATATGAAATACAACTGTCATTAAATAAAGGCTGTATGGGCAAAAGTGTATAAATCTATTTTGAGCACTGGTGACCTTGACCAAACCGACCCCTAACTCTATCCAAAAGAAGAATACCATGTAAGATATCTTTCTACCAAATTTGAAATACATCTGTCAATAAATAAAGGCTAAATGGGCAAAAGTGTAAAAATCTATTTTTAGCACTTGTGACCTTGACCCAACTGACCCCTTACTCCATCTAAAGGAAGAATACCATGCAAGTTATCTTCCTACCAAATATGAAATACAACTGTCAATAAATAAAAGCTGTATGGGCAAAAGTGTAAAAATCTATTTTTAGCACAAGTGACCTTGACCCACTGATCCCTACCCCAATCAAAAGGAGGAATACCATGCAAGTTATCTTCCTACCAAGTATAAAATATGTCTGTCACTTAATAAAGGCTGTATGAGCAAATGTGTAAAAATCTATTTTTAGCACTGGTGACCTTGACCCAACTGACCACTAAGTCCATCAAAGTTTATGTTTCTATCAATTATAAATAACATCTGTCTATAGAATAAGGTCAATACACCTGTGAAATTGTAAAAATCTATTTTTAACATTGGTGACCTTGACATTGGTAACATTGACCTTGACCCAAATGACCCCATACTACACCCAAAGAAGGAGGTGTTTGTATTAAACTAAGACATCAACTAAAAAATAAAGGCCGTATGAGCAAAAAGGTTTATATTTATTTTTTAAACCAGTGACCTTGACCTTGACCCTAGAGACCGCTTACTCCAAAAAAATTAGAGGACCATCAAAGGTATCCACCTACTAAATATGAAAGATATCAGTAAAGAAATTAAGCAATTAGGAGAAATTTAAGATAAATCCAACTTGCCGAAATAGGTTAACCAGACAAGGCCCTATTTTCAAAGTGAAAAAAGGGAAATAACTGGGAAATATGGATGACACAGTTATATAACTTGGCAATATCATGTGCTTTGTATTGATAAGTAAGTGTGGAAATTATAAAGCCATTAGTATAGATAGAACTTAAGATATTTCCAACTTGCCGTTTTAGGTTAACCATTATTCATTTTCTAAGTGCTGAAAAGAGCAATAACTTGGTAAATATGAAAGCCAGAGTTATGAAACTTGCCCAGATCATGTACTTTGTATTGATTAGTAAGTGTGTAAACTTAGAAGCCATTGGTACAGGAAGAACTTAAGAAAAATCCAACTTGCCGTTCTAGGTTAACCTCGTACGGACAGACGGACGGACGGTTCAATTACTATATGCCCGGGGGCATAAAAAGTTCAACGTTCAGACAGGATTTAAACGCTTATGAAAGTAACAATTTTGCCAAGGAGGCTCTGAACAGACTATACAAATCTTTGCTAATGCGGAAGAACTTGTATATACTGCACAATCACCTTATAAAGAGAACTCCATTGATTACAGGGACTCCGTTGAGATTTTTTACAGGTTGGGAACTCAAATCGGGCTAGGAATCGAACAAAATATTGTTTTCAATTTAATTCTAAGCATTTTTCTTGATTGCGCTTTACCCGTTTAAAGATTTTTTAATTTAATATGAAATAATTTAAAATACAGTTTTCTTTATTTTATGTATCCAGGCGTTTGGGCCTCAGTGTAGCTCCGCTAAAATCAGCTCTTCGAATCACAGGAAGATATGACCAGATATACCGGTCAATAAATGGGTATCCCTTAACCTGCTTTAACCGGAAGTAGTTAGACTTGAGCAAGACAAACCTGCACATGTGCAGTCTAACATTGCTTGATCTATATTGTTGGCGCCTTGCGGCTTTTTTTTGGCATCGTCGTAACCCACGTATACTTCGCAGAACTGAATTCAGCACGCGAAAGAAATGTATACGCTACAAGTACGCATAGGTTACTACGGATGAATATTTGGTATTTTGATATTCAATTACCTTAAAGTTTAAATGGACTGTTCTAAATTCAATGTAGGGTAAATCCATTACAAAAATTCAGCAAGTTAAGGGTTAAATGTTATATTATTGATACACTTACCTTGGTTATGAGACAGCAATATTTGAAACACAATCAGAACGAGGATAACAGCTGTCAAACGTTTGAAAACTTTCTGACTTAAAGCCATTTCCAGTTACTTGGCGACCTTGATGCTTTGATTAGTGTCCTGAAATGTAAAACACTTTTAGAAAAAAAAATAGAAAAAACATTGAGAAGTCATCTAGGTCACCGTCACGTAACGATTACAGAAAAACACACCCAGCCTTCATTATGCTTTGTATAAATAATATGTGGGGCGCAACTAGGGACTTGAGAAAGAATGCATAAATGTCCTGGTCTTCTGGATTTAATCAATTCATCACTTCCGAGCGGCTGAAATGGGTCGACGGATTAAATAAACTTTGCGAAAGTCTTGTCATATTGTTTGATAGTTCAAAAGAGATAAATTTTAGTTATCCTATAGATACGTCATTCAGCGTTTACTGAATTCGTGGGCTTAATAGTTCAGAAACTAAAACACATTAAATAAGTACACCTCATCTTCACACCTCATCTTCACCTGTATTAAACTGGATTTCTTTTCAGGCTTCGATGTTAGCATCTAAAAACAAGTGAACAATTTGCTAAATTGTCTTTTGTGTTAAATTTAGTACCAGCATTAAAGGATTGATAGCATGTTAGACTCACATAAAATGAACTTTTGGAAGTTGAGTTTTCTTAAGTCGCATCAACATAGTAGAAAACATCTGGCGTCTTTCCAGCTTTACTGATTGAGTAAGGCGTTAGGCTCTCCGTCCTTATGTCAGGCACCAGAGTGGAACCACCGACGTTCCGTTAGCTAGCTGGATAGCTTTCTCAAAGTCCCTGACTGGACTCAATTTCGCAACGGTGAGGGGCAAATGGTTTGAAGTCAACGACCTTAACCACTTAACCACGTACGCCCCATTGACAGACTAAGTTTAACAAAAGCACTTTTCTTTATTCTGCACGACTACTAGCATATTTCCATCATCATTTGAAAAAAAAGCGATAAAAGTTGTATGGATTTAGTCAAAGTGTCATCTTAACACAGTTGGTCAACACAATTTTTACAGACAACTAACCCCCAAAACACCTCAAAAACAAATGGCGCACCCTGGAACCTAGGACTCTAACTCGAGCCCACGAATTTAACTCTGTCCCTATATCGGATATGGAAAAACCACACAATAGATACATAAATGAAAATGTTGATACTTATCTTCATTTAGTATAACAGAAATATGGATAATAACGGTCATTTACCTGATCTTATTATTTAGTCCATTTATTCCAGAAATATTGGGTATAGTTTATTTACAAAAATCAAATATAACTATAAAAGCCGTTACTATATACATGCGGTCAAATTTTAAAACGGAAGCTCAATTTGTAAGAAAGGAATTAATTTATATTGCGTTATTCGAGCGCGTTCTAACTTGACACCGACCGACTGCTTTAATCTGTTAAATACTGGTGAACGTCCAGGCCACGGCAAAGTATTCTTTTATAGTAACTGATTGCTTTAAACGACTTATCTTTAATGATCTGAGAATTTCATAAATGTACCGTAAATCATTGCAAACAAAACATAAGGTGTTAAAACACCATTTATTTGTTTTCTCTATGGTATATAAATTACGTTATAAAACCATGACCAAATTCGTTCAACATGTTAATAGAAGTACGTATAAATGTACCCGAGCATTTGGATTGCGTATCAAAATAATAAAGGAAAGATTTTTTGTGACTTAAGAAATCATTCTTATTTTTTTACATGAGACAACCAAAAAAAAAAAAAAACTATATAGGTTGTAGTTATTTTGCCCATAAACATATTTACCATAATCAGACGAAACAAAATATATACCGAAAAAGTTCATCATTCTTTAGCTTACAAGTATACGAAAAAGAGTCCTTAAATGATATGATAATATGAATTTATAAAGAAAATATTTTGGCTTTAGTTTTCATTAACATAATCCATGTAGATTAATTCACACGATTACGTTTTTATTGACGGATTATTTCTTTGTGTATGAGATGAAGTATGGGTAAGAGTATTATACATAGATGTCTTGTGTTTTTCTTTGACTTAAAGACCTAAAACGACTTAAACAACAATCTTTTTAACTTTTCTCTTATCAGATTTCATTTAAGGAGCATTACCTTCTTATTGCGACTTTTTTGTTCTTTAATCCCATGTGTCAAACACTCAACCGTAAATAACATAATAGAACTAATACAGAATGTGTTTATTTACATTTCAAATATTCAATTTAGATTCAGACTTAATAATGTAAAAAAATATTGACCAAATTCCCGTTATTTGTCCGTTCATGTATGTTTAGATCACATTTTGCGTTTATTATAGTGCGTTATGGCAAAGTTTAGTAAAAAATGTTATATGTTTAATAACAAAGAAACGATCTGAATACTAATTTTTCACACCTAATAAAATATAAGCAACTAACATTCAGCGTTTGAACCACGTGATGTTCCATATCGGATCCGATCTGATCAACATAGGCTCGTTTCCATTTCCCGAGTCCAAAACATCCATATTAAATGCATATCACACACCGTATAGCCTGCTCCTTATTAAACTTTAAGTAACAAATTTTGTGAAAATTTCAAAAAATGTGAATTAAGAGGTCATTCTACATTGTTGATAACAATACCGAGCACTGCTGCCAATCCTATATCAGACTCGGCTAGCGCTGCGTCCAATATAAATTTGACAGATGTGTACTCGTCCAATAAAATGCAGTATTGTACTCAACAATGTATGCTAACCTAATTTTTGAGTGCGGAAAAGCTATTTTGCTGGTCTTTAACTTCAATCAAATCGGGTTTCGCTAAATTTAACATTATTTGTAAATTGTGACCACTACATTACACATTGTCGTATTTACAATTGCATTGTTCAGGTGTTTGTAAGTCTCGCAAATCGGCTAAACATAGTTAATCGCTTACTATTTACTGTAGAGGGGTCGTTATATTAAGCTTTTTGAACAAAAGATCTTCTTTAAATATTTATTTAAACGGTAGCATTTACAGTTCTTTCTCATGTATATTTATATTTGCACACATCTTCTGTATGTTTGTTTGTATGTACATTTTTGTATATCAACTGCATAATGTAACAATAAATTGAGGATATCAATACAGGAATCATTTCATCGAGTTGTATGAAAACAAATATTTCATGAGAGACGGTAGCCACGAGTGAAATATGATAATTTTCGTAACACAAGATGAAAATAAATCCTGTATTTATAGAAAAATAACTTGATTTTTCTGTTTAATTTATACATTTTACTATTTGTTGATATTAGAGTTTGAAACACCTCCCATTCTATTTTGTGTATTAGCTGAATTTTGAAGAAAGTAGTCCGACAAGACACTAGTGAAAATACGGAATATATGTTTCACTGCAGTGAAAAATACTTTTTACAGTGAAAATACGGAAAATGAAAACACGCATTTTACTTCTTCAGTATTATTCAATATTTCATTTATCGTTATATAATAACTAAAATAATTTTGTTTATAACATAAAGTGAATGAACATGAATTGTATGTATACTTCAGGATGTTGCATCAATTTTCAAATTCATGCACTAGGTGGATAAGCTCTAAAAACGTGTTCCCAAAATGATCTGTAACAGTTTCTAATACTTGCAAGTATTATTTAGTTAGTATGCCATATATTAATACATGTACATGTTTATTTGAATATCTTTATATAGTACTTATACTTAAAAACTGTTACAGATCCCTTTGCGTACGTCTTCCCATTTGAAATGAAGAGCAAAAATACACGTAATGTGGATGCGTTCATAAAACCAAACATACAAGCACATGCTCTCATGCACGAGATTTTAATGACAGATAAAACATATCAAGTTAGTTGGTTTTTTTCTTTTTACATATAATTATGTTTATTTAGTAATTATGGTACTTAGTGAAGTACCAGTTTCCTAGTTTTCCGTTTTTTATAGATAGGGGAAGTAATTTGTACTATAAAATATTCAGCTTATCATTTTTTGTTGTTTCCCTTTGATCACATAAAAACTAAATAACCGCACATATTTTGCAGCACATTCTATAGTTAGTTTGACGATATACAAATTTTAAATTTACCTCTGAAACTAGTTACCTCGTACTTCCATATATATATGCATTTATGGCAATATGCCAACACGTGTCTGACATGTACCACAGTATTTTTTTACACACGTGCGATAGCGATATATGCAACAACTGCTCAGCACGATTTTCACGTGTCTCCACTGCACTGAAAATACATGTGCGATACTGTGCTATCTTTACACAGTGCGGGTGATAATCGCTGATTAAACGGGAAAGTTTTTAATGAAGTAAATGTATCAAAGAATAAATCGATTAATAAATCGATTAATAAATAACATAAATGATGGAACAATCTCATAGGACAAAATATGATCTCAACCACTTATTAGAATTATTGTTATCATATATGCTATCATATTTTGTTTGCGGTATAACTTTTAGTAAAGCAAATGGTCATACTAAATCCATAAACTTAGTGTTAAGGTTTTTATGCCCCGTTATGATACTGCCTGCAAGGGACCAAATTCTGTTACCCCAGACAGTCCGTCCGTTCGCCCGTCCGTGTGTGCTAGCGTGCGTGGGTGTGATCTAATACCTTGTCGGACCCATTACTCTGTCATCAAGGGATGATAAGCATGATGAGACGGTTTGTCAGGTGTCGAAGTTCAGCAGCTAGAAAATCTTGTCCGGCCAATAAATTTCTTATGCATTTTGAAACATATTGGCGTACATGTGAGGCTTGATGAGACGGTGTGTCATGCGTAAGACCTACACACAAAGCTTCAAGGTCAAAGCCACATTTAGAGGTCAAAGGTCAGCAATTATAAAAACTTACCAGGTCCATAACCTTATCATGCATCAAGAAATTGTTCTGCCTGAGATATGAATAAAGTGTTTAAAAATTTGTATGCCCCCGCCATTATTACTGGGGAATGGGACGAAAATTGGCAACTCTGTCTGTCCGTTCTATAACTCTGATACGCATCAAGTTGTTGTTTTTAAGCCAGTCGGCAAATGTGTTGAGCATAATGTATCCTTATTACTTTGCAGTTGTGATCATCATTAACCAATGCTTTACTTTGACAATAAAAAAGTAATTGTTCTTTTTAGTAAAAACCTATTGAATTTTTATTTTTCCACTTGTGTCCGCTAGAGCAGTCTAAACTATGAAATGTGTGCTCTGTACTTCACTCTAAAAGAAAAATTAAGGCCTTATGAATATTACAAGAGAAAAGGTCAGAAAGGTTTTTATTATCAACAGCCATCTGTCCTCTTACTTTTATTGCAAACCAATTTATGAAATACCTACGGAATGCCGTTAGGGCCATCGCCTATGAATGGTTTGATCTGAAACATGATACTCGAAAGTACGATGATGAAAACTCGAAATCACGAAACCACGATGGTGAAAACGCGACAGTACGATGATGAAAACACGACAGTACGATAACGAAAACGCGATAATACGACAGTACGATGATGATAATACAATTAACTATCGTGTTTTCATCATCGTACTTTCGCGTTTTCACCATCGTACTTTCGCGTTTTCACCATCATACTATCGCGTTTTCATCATCGTACTGTCGTGTTTTCATCATCGTACTTTCGCGTTTTCACCATCATACTATCGCGTTTTCATCATCGTACTGTCGTTTTTCATCATCGTACTATCGCGTTTTCACCATCGTACTGTCGTGTTTTCATCATCGTACTATCGCGTTTTCATCATCGTACTATCGCGTTTTCATCATCGTACTATGGCGTTTTCATCATCGTAGTTTCGTAATTTCGCAATTTCACCATCGTACTATCGACTATCGCGTTTCAGGTCAACACATTCATAGGCGATGGCCCGAACGGCATTCCGGAATGCCGTTATTTTCATCGCCTATGAATTGTTTTATCTGAAACGCGATACTCGACAGAACGATCATGAAAACGCGAAATCACGAAACTACGATGGTGAAACCGCAAAAGTACGATGGTGAAAACACGATAGTTTATCGCGTTTTCATCATCGTAGTATCGTACTGTCGCGTTTTCATCATCGTACTATCGCGTTTTCATCATCGTAATTTCGCGTTTTCACCATCGTAGTTTCGTGATTTCGCGTTTTCACCATCGTACTTTCGACTATCGCGTTTCCGATCAACACATTCATAGGCGATGGCCCTAACGGCATTCCGTAAATACCAACTATTGTGTCATGTTGTATTTTATAATATCTTTATTCATATTATCAGGTTACAGATCTTTTGATTTGTACACGTCGGTGTCTTAACATATGTAGCGGGAACGTCCGTGCATACGTGTCTCTCAGGCACATTTCTAGGTATGTTTTGCTAAAAATATACATGAGTAATGAGGAAAAGCATCTATAGACTTTTCACAGATTAAATTAAATCGATTGTTTAGCTCAATATTTTATTATTATTAAATAATAATCTTCATTTTGGGGGATAAAATATAATACATTTTCGGAGATCAAGTGGTAGAGTTGAAATGCCGTTTGTTAGAAGAAAAATAAAAGATTTTATTTCTGAAAGTCTACAAAATAGGAACGCTGCATCCGACTTATAAGAAATCAGTTTGGTGTAGCCTTGCTAAGTCTACAGTCATGGTCATTCAATTTTTATTTGTAGGACCCTGATACATTACATTATTGACATTTTACAATTAGAATTGGAATAAATATATACATACAAGTATACATACAAGGTTTATCATAGACGAGATTTTTAAAACAGTAACTGTAGTGATAATAATTATGAATAAATTTATGATTTTTTTTGTAAGAAATAGCCGATATAAGTATTATAGAGACTTTATATCGTACTTTGAAAACAATTAGAGGAGTGGTAAGTTATTAAGAAATGTAATTAAAGCTTTTCTAGAAACAATTTAGCTAAAAGGATTTTTATACCAAATAAATAACCCATTACTAAACATGCAGAACTAGTTATATTACCCATAACAAAAGGACAATAGACAACATTACAACATATTTGCATGTTACTCTACTTTAGATAAATAGCCGACAGGACGTCAAGCGCATCTGAAGATGACATCGATATTTTCTGTTCTTCTGCGTAAAAACATTATTCAAAATGGCGTCCCCCATGGATCGTTGCAAAAAAGTAAACAATAATTTGCACAAAATGTTTGATATTCTAGAAACGAACATGAATTCAACTGATACAGAACGCTTTAAAACTCAAGTGCTTTTGTCTGGTGTATTCGGAGAATTTTGGAAACGTAATCGAGCGTCTCAAATTCCACGGAAAATGTACAAGTGTGATGCTTTCACTTTCCTGCGGTTCCTGGAAAGTAAAGGGTACATTGATGAGACCAATACAAAAATTGTGCAGAACACAATCAAGTCAGTAAAGCCCGAACTGAAAGAGCTTGTCACAACAGAGGCTAGTCGATTAGGTAATGAATGTCTTTTAAGTGATTTCTTTTACAGAAGATTTACATGTATTCTGGTATAATTTGTCAGTTTTTTTGTCACATTGTCTAAATTTCAATGGGACAACTTTGTGAATCGTCCGACAAGCAAGCAGATAAGCAGTCGTGTTGATGTCCAGCTGACATTTGATCAATTGGTAAACAAAGTGGTCAATACCTATATTTCTGCAATACCCCATTCGGCTTATATTTGGTTATGGAAGTGGCTAGCTGTACGGGCCCGTACGGCTAGCCAAAAGTTCTAGCCGTACGTGAGTCACGTACGACTAGCCTGGACAAACTGTATTGGCTAGCCGTACGGCACTTTTCAAAAATATATGGAAGTCGAAATGCATATTTTATTTTGTGTCTTTAAATGACGATTTTAATCAAATCTCCGCATTTGTCCTAGTTTGTTCACTTCAATAAAGATGCTCCGCAATTTTGCAAAAAAAATGAATACGAGTAAGCGTTGTATAATCTAGCTTAATAAAATTTAACGTCCTTAATGTTCATGCTTATGATTTGTATGAAAGATGAATTGTTAAATCTGTTAAGCACATGGATCGAATAAATAATGATCGGAGGGGAATAAAATAAATACATGTAAATAAAAAAAAGAATATTAAAAAAAACAGTGAAAAAGAAAAAATAATTTAATAATGCAAACTTCCTTAATGATGGACGATGGACAAACTTCTATACCGACGGTATTTGACGCAATTATCAGAGCCCAACAACAATTATTTTCGGTGTTTTTTTTTTTCAATTTAAAAATTAAACTTAATGGAACAAAAAAAGGATTATCATCAAAATTTTGTAAAACTATTTCAATTGATGTTATTTTAACTGCAACCAAACGCTATTTTTTCTCGACGTCTTGAGATGACGAAGTACATTCTTTACTGTAGCCAACGCGTCGATTAATCTCTAAAAAGTAAACATTCTTGTCTAAAATTCTCGCTTTAAGTTATAATTAACATATGCACTTTCGCCTTCCATATATTTTTGAAAAGTGCCGTACAGCTAGCCAATACAGTGTGTCCTGGCTAGTCATACGTGACTCACGTACGGCTAGAACTTTTGGCTAGCCGTACGGGCCCGTACGGCTAGCCACTTCCTTTGGTTATTTACACAGTGTGAAGTAAGGAAAATGCCTGACTCTCGAAGCGAGGAAAATCCATTTAAAACCTTTTGGAAAGGTCTACAAAATCCCGAAGATTGTAGGCGTGGTGGGCATTTAATTCAGAATAACTTTGTTTTAATTGATAAGCAGTTTTAGTCTCAATTCTACCAAAAATGTTGTGCTGTAATACTAAGTAGGATGTCATCAGTTAATGTGAAGTTTGTAAGATTTGAGTATTACAACACGCAATTAAGCATTATCTATATTTATTTTGCTTAAGCAATTTTTAATTTTATTATGGTCATAAATTTTAACATGATGAAATATTTTGTGTCATGAACAGTTGAAGTAGATCCTGTTGTAGACTATTTAGAGAAGACTGCACCACTGCAGCCTAGTGAATTCACCTATCACCGTCCCATACCTGGATTTCCAACAAGAAGAAGTGAGAGAATTAGGGTTAGTATAATTATTAATCTGAAATGTATGTACTTAAATATTCCAAAGAAGCAGTGTTAGAGGTTTTAATTTTCTCTGGTCCTTTGCAATCATTGGCATTGAGTATTTGAAGATTAAGTACAGCATTAGCTATTGCCAGGAGGTCATCCTTTGGGTTGTGGTTTCCCAATTCTCTAGACTCTATCTGGCACAATGATAGATTCTTTTATTTTTTTTCACTATCATAGTAATTGTCATCGGATGTCAAAATGTGATTATTTTCAACATCAAAGAGTCTGGTTAAAGTGATTTGTTTTGCTCTTTTTCTAGGTCATAAAAGTGTTAAAAATTTGACAACAACACCTTCTTCTATGTCATAAATACTAAGTGGTAACACTGTAAATCTTGAAATAAATCTATAATGCTGAATGATCAAGAATAAAAAGGTTTGTTCCTTATAAAATATAGGAATTTCAAAGATACTTTTTTGCCATTTGAGTATAGAGAAGGTACATGTACATTGATACTGATCTTTTTTATTGTAGAAACGTATATGTACAGATGAAGTCATGGAGTTTCTGGAGATGAGAAGGAAGAAAGAAATGAGAAGACTGCCACCAACAACTGACCAGACTTGTAGTAGTTCTACCTCATATAATTCGCTTCATAATCATCAAATTCAATCTTGTGGTACATTAATTTGTCTTATTGCTTTTGGGGGGACTTGATGATTAAGTGGTTAGGGAAGTTGTCTTCACAACAGATCACAAAAGTCACCGTGACAATGGGTTCAAATCATGGTAAAGACAGTGGGGTTAAGGACTTTTATGCCTAAACTATGGTGTTTGGGATTTAACATTTGAATTTCAAGCTACCGTTTTTGAATTAATAATAAATGGATCCCAAAGCATCAACAAGTAAAAACTTTGACAAACAAATAGAACCATTTATATTATGAAAAGAAAAACATTTTAAAAAGAAATCCTAACCTTTCTAATTCGCTATTTATAGTCTGTGTCGCATAAAAGCTGTCTCATATTTTCAGGTTTTTTGATTTGATGGCCTCGTATTTATAGTAACAGTGCACACACTTAAATTCTATACTGCATTCAATTACTTTGGGACATTGATTAAAGTTTGGCATAATCTGTAAACTGGCAAATGCTTGCATGTGACCATATGATAAGACTTCAGCATTGTCTCTTTACCAAAGGAATATATTTATAGTCATAACTTTTAACATTATAAAAATGTCATGAGATTTTCTTTGGTATACTCACCTAATCTTAACCTTTTACATGTTGAATTTGAAAAGTATGAATTTGATTTGTCTTACTTTGAGTTTCCATCAGTCCATGCAAGATTTTAAGGGTCTTAATTTCAATATGAAAGTGCAAAAATTGAGCTTCTAACAGTATAGAACTTGGTTCGAGTCTCAGACTTCAGTAGGTTCAATGTTTGCATAATACAACATGTAACTTTTAAACAAAAATTGATTCTTTCATTTAAATTAACATTTATTTTTTGCTATCATCAACTTTAATAAATTGTCATCATGTATTTTTAAGCATAAATTTTCCAAATTTGAAAATGTTGGGGACTGGCCTGTCAGACATGACTGGTGGTACAGTGGTCAAGGTTGACATCATACAGTAACATAGTTCAAATATTTTAGTCTGTATAGTTACTGTTAAGTTTTCATTGAATCAAAACTGCACATTTCCATTCTGTTAAAGGGCCACAGCATATTGTCTTTATATATTGATGTACTGTCAATTCACTATTGAAAAATGACTTTATTAACATGGCAAATTGGCATCACAATAATATTACTATATTGACCCTGCGGTGTTTGACCATTGCTCACTTTTCCAGTTATCTCTCATTCTCTACACACTCTTGGTAGTTTCCCTTTTATCCCCACACTCCTGGGAGTTTTCAAGGAAACCTGCTCACTCCTGGTAGTTTCCCTACTATCCCTCACACTCCTGGTAGTTTCCCTACTGTCCCCTCGCACTCCGGGTAGTTTCCCTACTGTCCCCTTGCACTCCTGTAGTTTCCCTATTGTCACCTCGCACTCCTGGTTGTTTCCCTAGTGTCCCCTTGCATTCCTGGTAGTTTCCCTACTGTCCCCTCACACTCCCGGTAGTTTCCCTACAGTCACATCACATTCCTGGTAGTTTCCTTACTGTCCCTAACACTCCTGGTAGTTTCCCTACTGTCCCCTTGCACTCCTGGTAGATTCCCTACTGTTCCCTTGCACTGCTGGTAGTTTCCCTACTGTCCCCTCACACTCCTGGTAGTTTTCCTACTGTCCCCTCGCACTCCTGGTAGTTTCCCTACTGTCCCCTTGAACTGTTGTTTCCCAGCTATCCTTAACACTCTTAATACTAGTTCTCCTAGCATTTTCCCCTCACACCCGAATATTCTCCCAGTGTGTGGTGGATGGTTACAAATGGCCATCACAGCAGTGTTTATTTATACAGTAACTAATTACATTCATGTTTTTCTTCAGATGTAAGATTACGGGTAAAGGTTGAGTATGAGGATCATCGGACTGTTCTAGGAAATAGTGTACACAGTCACAAACAGCATGAGATAGAACGACAGTTTGAAAAGTTTAATCAAGCGTGTGCCATACTTAAGTCGCGGGACCTTGGAACAGTTGTATGTGATATCAAATTTTCTGAGTTAACCAGCCTGGATGCATTTTGGAGGGATTATACAAACGGTGCTTTACTGGAGGCTCTAAAAGTGGTCTTTATAACAGGTGTTTGTTATGTTATTTGTAAATGTTATTTTCAGTATGCTTCAGGGTGAGCCTGTGGAATTCATTCACTAATCTTCAGATTTTGTAGTTTTATTACCTATAAAACAAGCATTGATTTTTTTATATAGCTCAAGCTGGCTTCAGTCAAAATAGTTCGGCTATTATCATATTGTGTTTATGTCATACCAGGGACTATATTCTGAAGGCTTGGTTCAAAATGGTTATAACTCGTTTTTTATTAGCTCACCTGTCACAAAGTGACAGGGTGAGCTTTTGTGATCGCTTTTCGTTCGTCCGTCCGTCCGTCATCCGTCCGTAAACTTTTACTTTAAATGACATCTCCTCATAAACCACTAAGCCAATTTCATCCAAACTTCACAGGAATGTTCCTTTGGTGGTCACCTTTAAAAATTGTTCAAAGAATTTAATTCCATGCAGAACTCTGGTTGCCATGGCAACCGAAAGAAAAAACTTTAAATATCTTCTTTTAAAAAACCATAAGAGCTAGAGCTTAGATATTTGGCATGGAACATCTTCTAGTGAGTGTCTACCAAGTTTGTCCAAATAAAAGCCCTGGGGTCAAAATTGGCCCCGCCCCAGGGTGTCATTGATTTCCCCTATATGCATATAGTAAAAACTTAAAAAATCTTCTTTTAAAGAACCAAAAGAGTTAGAGCTAAGATATTTAGCATGAAACATGTTCTAATAAGTGTCTACCAAGTTTGTTCAAATAAAAGCCCTGGGGTCAAAATTGGCCCCGCCCCGGGGGGTCATTGATTTTCCCTATATGCATAAAGTAAAAACTTAAAAAATCTTCTTTTAAAGAACTCAAAGAGCTATGGCTAAGATATTTAGCATCAAACATGTTCTTATAGGTGTCTACCAAGTTTGTTCAAATAAAAGCCCTGGGGTCAAAATTGGCACCGCCCCGGGGGTCATTGATGTTCTTTATATGTGTATAGCAAAAACTTAAAAATCTTCTTTGAAAAAACCCAAATAGCTAGAGTTAAGATATTAAGCATGAAACATCTTTTAGTGAGTGTCTACAAAGTTTATTCAAATAAAAGACCTGGGATCAAAATTGGCCCCCCCGGGGGTCATTGATTTTCTTTATATGTGTATAGCAAAAACTTAAAATCTTCTTTGAAAAAACCCAAATAGCTAGAGTTTAGATATTAAGCATGAAACATCTTCTAGTAAGTGTCTACAAAGTTTGTTCAAATAAAAGCCCTGGGATCAAAACTGGCCCGGCCCCAGGGGTGTCATTGTTTTTAACTATATGTGTATAGTAAAAACTTAAAAAAAATCTTCTTTTAAAAAATGAGCTAGAGCTTAGATGTTTAGCATGAAACATCTTCTTATGGGTGTCTACCAAGTTTGTGCAAATAAAAGCCCTTGGGTTAAATTGGCCCTGCAACGTTTGGGGGGTGGGGGTTGGGGGGGCCTATATACAGGTGAGCGACCTCAGGGCCATCATGGCCCTCTTGTATCATAAAGGTTACAACCATTTGGCACCAAGGCATAGGCTTCCTTCTTTATGTGGTTAGCCACATACAAGTAGTGTCTATGGTTAGTCTGGTTTTACCATGGTGCCAGGCCATTCTGAAATTATGTTGGTAATAGTATAAGAGGTATTTATTTACCAGAAATAAGTTGAAAGTTGCTCTATGTATTAACAGGATTGCATCAATTAATAACAGTGAGTCTATTACTAGCTTTCTATATATGAGCTTTCCAGAACAATTCTTGAAATAGAACGTTTATCTATATGATTAAAGATTTTCTTTACTTTCAGAGTGGTACCTAATTACTGGTCATTTTACTGATTTTTAAGGGTGTCGTTTTATTTGATGTAAAACATAAATATGATATGTTTATACTAGTAAACATTACATGATGGGGACGTTACTTATAACTATTTAAAAATCTGATGTTAGTAGCATTTATTTCCCTTTGATCTAATATATAGTTTGTCATGATTTTTTGAAAATATGTACCCTTTTTTAGGCATCTTTTACCTTTACTACAGTAAATACATTGTATCTTAAATGAACTTGTCCATATTTCAGTGAGGACAAATCCCTTAATCATTTTTAGGGGAAATTAAAGATATGTATAAACTAAAAAGTACATATCTGGATATGCTGGCTGATCTTTGCCTGTACTTGTTTTATGAGGAGAAATAGTTGCTTCCAGCAGGGTGTGGGTTAAAGAAAGTAAGGCATGGACGGGTACCAGATTTTGGGCACATGTACCTGAGATATCTTATACTTACCTGCAGGAACCAGGCCCCGTGTTCACAAAGATTTAAGGATCAGGATCAAGATCAGGATCAAATTTAAAAACTCTAATATTCTTCTTTTTTCATCCTCATACATTAAATATCTAATGTTAATTTGATAAAACTTGACTTGCACTAGCAAATTAATGAAATTTTAGAGTAAATTTATTGCTATTTTTACATGATACAGGCATTTTACAGTTGATCCAAATATTGATCCTTATCTTAAAATTGATCCTTTTTTTGATCCGAATATTTTGTATTTGTTTTATTGTTTGTTAATTTTATCTCAAAATAGTTTGATTTCTTTGCAAATCAGCATTTTCTTTCATTTTGAATATTTACTATTTAATTCTAGCAAAACACAATTAATTTTAGTAACATAAAACATTGAAAATAAAATCAGGATCACTTGATCCTGATCCTTTCTTTGTGAACATGGGGCCTGGATACCAAGTCATAGTATCCGAAGACTATTGAACGGATCTATGGATCTATTTCAAATTTCCCAAAACCCAAAGAAGGAGAGAAACTGATCAGTACTTTGCCATAAAGTATTCCTTATTTAATTCAACTATTAAGTTAATTGATAAAACCAATAATTACAAAATAACAATTACTAGTATCTTACTAGATTTATACCTGTCTGCTAAAGAGAAAGAAAAATCATGACAAATACATTCCTGGTCAATCTTCAACATTAGTAAATCTTAGCATTAAAATACCTTGCAGTTTGTACAACCTGAGTTCCATAATATAGAAACATATATATTAAGTATGAAATGTCTCACTGTTTGTTTGCAGCATTCATATCAGGGCCATCCACAGAATTTTTTTTTAGTGAAACTGAGAGGGGGTGAGTCCAGGAGGGGGAATTTCCGATACCGTATGACTATTTTTTCGGATACCTTACAGTGAAAAGACATATCTTGATCAGTGCATCTGAGATGCAGAATTAATGGGTGTGATGAAATTGTCACTTTATTTTAATAGGATAGCTCACATAGACATTGTAGTATGTTAAAATAATTTACCTCAAGAGTATTTTCAACTTTTGACACTGCTGTGTTTATGTAAGTCGTAAAACTAAGAAATAATAATTGACATCCCTTCTCTCTTCCAGCATCATGTAAGCCATCCATCCATCCATTTATCTAGAAAGAAAGCCATTTAAATGCACAATAAATATGGAAATAAGATTTGCTGCGACTGGCATGTTTGTCATTTCCATTATTTATAATTATATCTATATTAAGAATGACATTTTGTTTTCTCTATATATTTTCAGAGTCATTAAATGAAGCCGTAGGGCATGAAGCTCTGTGTCTCCTTGTGTCAGTTGATGAAGAGGATTATAGAAAAGGAAGACTGAAGCTGCTTAAGAATTTGACTGATTGACACAATGTGTTATTCTCATGGACACTTGACATTTAGTGGTTTACTACCATGTAAATTTGCAAAATAAGGAAAGGATTTATCAAAGTAATTAAACATGTTATAAATTGTTAAGGTATGACCACCCTAATGAATTACCTCTGCTTTGTAAAGTATTCTATATTCTATAGGCTAGAATTACTGTCAACTGCATTGAAACTTCAAAACCCTGAAGGGTCAATTGTTTTCCCTTTTTTCTGTTAACATTATGTATCTCTCAGATCCCTTTTGGAAAGAAAAAAAGCATTTAATTTTAATTGTATAATTATTATAGGTTCTTATTTTTAAAGTCTAATAAAATCAAAACTACATGGTAAAAATATTTGATATTTAACAAGATCAACCAATATATTTTTGATAAAATTTGGGCAAACTTTGAAAACAGCCCCACATTTTTGTGAATTTTATTATTTTTAAATGAGGCTCTCTAAGTAGGAAAATAGTCAAACGTTTAAGTGTTAAAAATGGTAGCGTTTTTATACATTGTACATACTAAAAACATTTTGAGTACAAAAATCATTTTGCTAGTGGGATTTTTTAGATGTGTTAATTGTTTATTCCCAATAATCATTAGGAAAACATTTCTTTATTAATGATGATATCATAGATTATTTAGGGTTTCCTCATTTCTGAAAAAGAGCCCTTCTAGTACCCAAGCTTTAGTTCAGAAAGTTGTCCATATTGTGTAAACCGTACCATAAATTTTGTTTATATTTGCATAAAGGTGTCTTAAGGCATATGCCTGACCTATGTTGTCAATTTTCAGTTCCTTATAGTGCCTATGGTGGTCATACCTTAACTAAGGGTGACTTGATATAACTTTGATACTTTTGTCTGAAATTTTTTAAAACATTTATACCAAATTTTTGAATCCAATGTTTATTTCATTATCATTGATTTATTGCATTTACTGAGTTGAATTCTAATGAAATACGTGTAATGCAAAATTAAAAAAGATATAAATTTATTTTGACTTTATTTTTAGAGAAAAATTTATTTTTAAAATAAAATATTGAATAATACCCTTAAGGTATTAATGAATTTAATTTAAGATTAAATTTTATGGCTTTAAAAGGGAAATTGATTATAGTTAACTAATTTTAATGTATACTAAAGCAAAACTGTAGTAATGGAACAAGCTTAATGTCAGAGAAAAAAATCCAAATGGAATTGTAGATATTTTATTGATTCATGTTTTGACAGTTTAAGAAATTCCTTTTAAAACAAACATGCATTTAAAGTGATCTATTAGCCCCACACAACTCAGAAGTTAAATTAAGTGGATTGTTTACGGCATCAAAGATTTCTAAAATAGAATTTTAGATTATTCACTGTCAGTGAATAATTAGTTTTAATATGTGAAACATCTTTTTTAATTGATTGATTAGATATTTTAAGCCAATAAATCTACATAATGTAAAGCACAAAGAAAAGATATAATTTATTGGATGTTTGTTGGATTGTAAACAGTTTAAGACAAATTGAGAAATTTAAAGCTATACATTCCCAAGTGAGTGATGAAAATTTAGAAGGAATGAAACTTTAGAAAAATGTATTACAAATTAAAGCAGTTTGTTTATGTTCACAATCAGTTTAAAGGAGCTCCACTGAGGTTGAAAAGCCTAAACACATAAAATTTGAAATTTATTACATAGATCAACAGAAAATGGAAAAATCCGCAAAGGATCTTAAAGAAATATACTTGTAATTAAATAGAAATTCAGTAGTAAGTGCAATTCTTTGCCTGATTTGAGTGTCAAACATTGCCACGCTTTTCATTTTTGTGTCATTTTGTGAAATATAAATGGTTATTCTAGAAATATGGTATGAGGGAATGGTCTAAAAATATGCACACAAGTTATTGGTTCAGACTCAAATAGTATACAAATCTCCGAAATATATTTCCAGTCCTGTCATGTCACAAAACCTCAGTGGAGTCCCTTTAAACATTTGAGATAATGTAGACAAAACAAATTAAATTTACTGTTGTAATAAACACCATATTCTGCTTAGTATTAAATGAAATAAAGATGTCTTTTTGTTACAATTGTTACATGTTAGAGGTATCTTTAGTGGGTTTTAAGTGTCATATGCAAATTGAATTTATGTACTGGAATTTTGTTATTATTTAAATGGTTTACTGTAAATTTTTGTAAGAAATTTGTATGAATTTGTTGACATTTTGCTTTAACACATACATGTATTATGCTGAAATTGTATAATTAATTCTGCTTTGAATTTGAAACAGTCCATTCAAAGTTTTAGGGATTTTGTCATCAAAAAGCGAATTTTACTACCAATAGTATAGTATAGCATATAATAGTATAAACCAAGGCTATCTGCCTTGTCAGAGGACACCAATGTGTTGCCTATATATTTGTTACGTTTAAGGCAAGTTAAGGGTCTTTTGTTCCACACACATTATACTTTGAAAAATAGTTTTCAGTATTCTAAACTATTGTAATAAGCCACCTGTGAGGGACGTAATATTATTATCATTAGAAGAAGCTATCCAGCTAGCTTTCAGAAGATCTGTGATTCTACTCAGGGTGTCGACTTGTGCATGAAGCAGCAGTCAAGGCTTTCCTCCACCAGTAAAGCTAGAAAGTTGCCATTTTATCGTTACAATGGAGGTGCGACTTAAAGCTCAACAAAACGAACAATTACCATATGAAACAAGATAACTGGCTTGCTTTATAAAGAATAAAACTTTTGTATTTTTTTTGAAAAAAAAAATGTAAATTATATCATCATTATAAAGGAGCCTAATCAATGATGCGCATTTAAAAGTGGTTTGTAAGAATGAATTTTTATATCACAATTTTGTGGTAAATTTAGAGAAAAAAGGAAAGAAAGAATATACATATTGTTCAGTTGAAAACAAATTTTGAAAATTTTGAGTAATTTATTGAAACTGTTCTGAATAGTGATCATATGTTATATTAACTGTCCATGCATTCATTTATAATTCAAACTTATCATTAAAAACAAAGACAGTTCTAGCTAAATTTCACATATAGGAATGTTTGATGGATACAATTTTTATTGACTTGGACACATATAAAAGGGTATGGTACAAAACTACGCTGTTTGTGAGTGTCTATGCAATCTTGTTTTTTGTTAAATATATTAATTTTACCCTACATTGATTGATAATGATATTGATTTTACATATATATTATCGTCAAAGATCTGTTGTTAATTTCATTTATTATTATTTTGAAGCTATTAATAAGACTACTAAAGAAATCACTTGCATAATATCATATCTGATTACACCATATAGGCATACTATTTTAAATTCAAAAATACATCTTTTAAATATAAATACACTTTAAATATACTTCCTACAGCGATTTATGACTTTATGATTTTTTCTTTGTAGCTTTATAATCAAGTAAATAAAAACGATGTACATAATAATTTTTACAGTGAAAATACAGAAAATGAAAATACGCATTTTATTTCATCAATATTTCTCAATATTTCATTTATAAGTATATAATAAATAGATAAATTTTTTCAGATGAATTTTATGCTCTTGTTTTGAGCGTTATTTATGGTTTCACAGATTCTGTTTTGCTGTACACAATTTATTTCGTCAGCAATTCTAATGTAAAATAAAGCTTGGAAGCAGAACATTCTTTTACTTCGAAGTGTTATTTATTCTTATATCAGTTATATAAACGTTTGGTAAAACTGTTAGAGTGAGCATTTTTGAGATGGCAACCAAAGGTCATGAACTTTGGTATATAAGAAAGTATATTATATGTAGAAAAACAATGACTCTTTTAGACTTTTACGTATAAGACGAATAGTTTACAGTTTTCCATGTTTTATCTTCCGTTACAATTAATGAGGAAATAAATTATTTGCAGAAGTTTTATCATGTAAATCGAGGCAAAAATGTTCCTTGTATACCTTAAACTTGGATATTTTGTAAACTTATATACATGTTGATATGAAATTTCTGTGTGAAGAGTGTAAATCGGATCCTACCATTCTTTTTCTGTTAATGTGTTTTGATCAATAAAGTTGATTGAAATTAATTTAGTGTAAAGTGTATTCTTTTTATAATCCATGATATTGAAACAGTAGAGTATTTATCAAGTTTCAAGAAAATTTATTCCTTGACATTTTATATAAGATTTTGCAACAAGGCAAATGTTGGGTGAATAACCACCAAACATCATAGGGACAAAAAAGCCTTTTAAAGTCAAACAAGTAAGCTATAAGAAGTTCAATGGTGTCTGCTGCTGAAACTAGTGGGCGTAAATACGATTTAGTCTGCTCATGGAGCCGACAAATATAAAACATTTTACAAAAATGCGACTCTTGACGTTAGTAATATTGACAAAGCGAAACCCGTCAAATGTCTAATGACCTTTTATATATGACGTTCCTGGCTTTTCATTTGTTTCCGATGACTTGTCTTTTGCTACAAGGAAATGCAATAAATTTGTATATGTAAAGCGCGCAAACATCTGGAGCGGCCATGATGTCTTACATGAAAATGTCGCTTTGAACTTTCCAGAAGTCGCGTTGGTGTTTCTTGATTTAAAATTTCACCGTTTTATTTATACACATGTAAATATTTAATTCGAGTATTATGGAGGCTTAGACGATGGATTGCACTAACATCAGGCCGAATAAATCCGAGCCAACACAATTTTCCGTGTTGGGAAACAGGGTTTCCTGTATAATTGACAATTTCACTTTTATACAATACCACGAGATAAACAAAAGCTATAAGAGCTAGAATGTTGATCTGCAAGTATATTAAGATTTAGAAGACCTACAATACAAGCTGTCATAATCTGTATGAAAACATGTAACACCAATTCACGTAAATGGCTCTGATAATGTTATAATAGGGACCATATGCTTTCACTCATATCGCACAAAGCTTTCAACATTTTACGGATTTTGAACGATTTTGACGTCTTATAAATGCATATTTTGCGCATTTACCATGTTCATAAATAGCATTTTGTCATATCGAAGATGACAGACGAAAAGCGTTATAAATTATAAAAAATATATTACTTTCCATATTTGTATGTTTTTAGCTGTTTTATGGCTTTTAAAGCTGCATATGCCAAAATATGTTAATAAAGTGAAACCTGAGAAAAATGTACTAATATTTAGGAAAAATAAAATATTCAATATTTATGTAATAATTTAAATGTAATCTTGAATCTTTTTACTTTTTTATGCTGTTTACTAATGGGGACTTGGACTATAAATTGTCGAATAAATCTGAGTCTGCAATATTTTGCCGTGTTGGGAAACAGGCACGGTTTCCAATATTAACAATTGACTTTTATACAATATTGCAATTCTAGTATTTCATCTTAAAAAATATCACAGACGTCGATATTACTGGAGAAATCTATTTTGTTTTATATTAGAAAACCGGTAGAAAAGTTAAAAGGAACTACCTGTTAGAAGCCATTTTACCTCGTATTATATTGAAATTTCCACTGCAAATAAGAGAAACTATGTGATTTTCTGTCTCATTAAGCGAGCTATGTTTTCCAAGGGCACCTTCAGATTTTAGAAAATTCTCGGTAAATTACATTTTGTCTGTCAGCGTTATTGACATGCAACATATATCAACATGCTAACAGCTCGGCAGCCTTTCGTATCATTACTTTCTATTACTGTCAGCAGTTAAATATTACTTTTCATTCTTGTATTTCTTATTGAAAGAAAAAGAATAATTTTCTCATTAAAGTCAAAATAAAAAAATAAGTTTAGCCGAGGCCATGTATAAATAAAAAAGAAACAAAGTTACAATTTCAAAATGAGATAAAGAAATAATAGCATGTAATGGTCTCCAATAATATGGCTTGAAATGTACATGTTTTTTATTTTCTATATTAGTACATGTCTTTTTTATGTAATAGTTTCCCATTGTCCTCTACTGTGCAAGGCAATCAACACATAGACAAATGATGATAATTGATATACAATATAAACGTGCAGCCTAATGTTTCCCTGAAACAGAAGAAAATGTATTTGGAACATGAAACAATTTAATATCGGGAATAAATGTTATTTCAGATATTTAAGATGATTACGAGCCGCAATTTCATTCTTTTAACGAGCATAATTATTAAATTATCGCGTGCAGAAGTCAAAGATTTTTTCCCACTTTTAGCTCGACTATTCGCAGAATAATCGAGCTAATGCAGTCACCCGGCGTCCCTGTGGTTAAGTTTTTGCATGTAAGCCGGTATCTCCATAACTACTGAAGGGAATGGATTGAAACTTCAAACACTTGTTCTATGTGATTATCTAAGATGATTGGCACAAGTCCCATAACTCTGATTTGCTTTTTTACATAATTATGCCCCTTTTTCGACTTAGAAATTCTTGGTTAAGTTTTTGCGTGTAAGCTGGTATCTCCATAACTACTGAAGGGAATGGATTGAAACTTCACACACTTGTTCTCTGTGATTATCTAAGATGATTGGCACAAGTCCCATAACTCTGATTTGCTTTTTTACATAATTATGCCCCATTTTCGACTTAGAAATTCTTGGTGTAAGCTGGTATTTCCATAACTACTGAAGGGAATGGATTGAAACTTCACACACTTGTTCTCTGTGATTATCTAAGATGATTGGCACAGGTCCCATAACTTTGATTTGCTTTTTTACATAATGATGCCCCTTTTTCGACTAAGAAATTCTTGGTTATGTTTTTGCATGTAAGCTGGTATCTCAATAACTACTGAAGGGAATGAATTGAAACTTCACACACTTGCTCTCTGTGATTATTTAAGATGATTGGCACAAGTCCCATTACTCTGATTTGCTTTTTTACATAATTATGCCTCTTTTCCGACTAAGAAATTCTTGGTTAAGTTTTTGCGTGTAAGCTGGTATCTCCATAACTACTGAAGGGAATGGATTGAAACTTCACACATTTGTTCTCTGTGATTATTTAAGATGATTGGCACAAGTCCCATAACTCTGATTTGCTTTTTTTTACATAATTATGCCCCTTTTTCGACTTAGAAATTCTTGGTTAAGTTTTTGCGTGTAAGCTGGTATCTTCATAACTACTGAAGGGAATGGATTGAAACTTCACACACTTGTTCTCTGTGATTATCTTAGATGATTGGCACTAGTCCCATAACTCTGATTTGCTTTTTTACATAATTATGCCCCTTTTTGACTAAGAAATTCTTGGTTAAGTTTTTGCGTGTAAGCTGGTATCTCCATAACCACTGAAGGGAATGGATTGAAACTTCACACATTTGTTCTCTGTGATTAACTAAGATGATTGGCACAAGTCCCATAACTCTGATTTGCTTTTTTGTATAATTATGCCCCTTTTTCGACTTAGAAATTCTAGGTAAATTTTTGCTTGTATTCTGGCATCTCCATAACTATTGAAGGGTTTGTACCTTTTAGGACAATTTTATGTATTCATATAGGTAAGGATTATTATACTCAATGAAACACCCTTGTGACAACTTTTCGAATAGTCGAGCGTTACTGTCCTCCGACAGTTCTTGTTTTAAACTGTTGTTGAAGTTAATTACATAAACAAGTATTTTTTAAAACTATGTTTAGATCAAATATCATCATAAAGCAAACAAAGAAATGACAGTATGGCATTGGCCATTGAATATATTGATGCATATCTATAATTATTCGAGTCTATCAGAACTGGATTCCGACATTCTACCTTCTACCGGATAAGACCACGTACCGAACGTTTTACATTTGCACATTTTGACTCAGACTTACATTTTTTTTAATTCTTTAGAAATATCAACAATGTGTTTAAGTCGTGTTTTAAGAATGTATTTAGAGCATGTTACATGTTTGATAACCGAAGAAAGTATCACTGTCTGAACGTAAAGTTATGTGCTGTAAAGGTAGCAAAATGTAAATAAAGTAGTTTGTTGACTACCATACAAAATACTAATTCAATATAATAAGTATACCAGTTGCTAAAAGTGCAAATATAAGCAAAAGATAGTTACTTTATATGGCCAAAAAAGTTTATTTTGGAGAAAACGTAACAAAATACCAAGATTTAAGATTATGTTGCATAGAATATTTTTTCCTGTCAGCGTCGCTTCCTTTATGAAAGAACATTTTTCTTATTGACGAGCCTCATTCCAGGTTTTGTTCTATATATAGAAACAAAGGATAATGCCGATATTAATAGCATTTCAATTCAGCGGATACACATGTATGCTTTAAAATATCATATATATATTTATTAATTACCATCAATATTTATTAAAAATGTTTTATTTCCGGTAGACGGTCGCCAGGTATGAAATAAATTAATCATTTCGATCGCTTTTCGGGCTCCATCTATTTAACGTTATATTCAGACCGGTCAAGAAAATAAAAAAGTGTATAAAATAAAGATCTCGAACCAAACGTAATCCCGAAAAAAATCGTATTTCTATCGTTTATTGTTTGTTATGTACACTAAAAAAAATCAATTTTTATCCGGTACTAAATGGTCGGAATCTAGTCACTTATGATAATTGAGTTATAACTTTATTACATGGAACTATGAAAGACAATTTGACAGAAAGTTTGAACAATTAAGAATATGAAATGTTTTTTGTCCTTGAAACTATATCCGTAAGCAATTTTAATGTCATATCTGTAATTGGAGCTATACCCACGCTTCCTTATTTTAAAAAGAGGTACAATTCCCCCAAGAATTGCCGTTAAAGTATATTTCCATTCTTCTTCATCAAACTAAATAACAAGATTTTATTTAAATCTATTTTGTATTTTTCCCAACAGGCATACCAATAAAACAAGAAGGAAATGTTTATCTTGTTTATACAGACGTTCAAAGTCCTGACAATATTTTGATTTCCATTCAGACATTGTCATCAGGTTGTGACAGGAAACATTTGAATGGTATATACATGTATATGTTTCTTCTACTGTTTTTCATTAATAATGTGCAGACTATTTTATATTTGTAATTTCAAGTAAATAATCTATCTAGCATGAACTCGATTTTTGAAATACACATTTAAAAGAAGTATTCAATTTAGATATCTGTCTTTCGTACTTAATGGATATTGCAAATGATGTGATTGTCACCTACGATTCTCATGTCATTTCATAACCATATAGGCTCTTTTAAATAAGACCACTTCTATGATGTGTTTGCAGCATTATCGGAGATTGCGTTAGTGCGTTACATTACCTACACATATAAAATGGATTATCCATAGGAAATTTCTAACTGATCATTAAGACCTTAAGATTTCGTGATCATATATTGTACATCTGATTTTCATGCCGTCCAATATTATACCACATTGTACTAAAAATTAAGATATTTTGTTTAACAAATTATTCACAAGTGTAAGCAATATAGGGAGTATTTATATCTTTTAACACAGAGCTAATATAAATTATACAAATTTGTTTTGCCAATATAACAAAGCCAATATAAGATCGTTTTTATTAGTATTATCATGACATTAATATTTCATCGCTTTTAACAGCACTACAGAACTAATATCTTAAATAAAATCTATAAATGTGAAATAAGTTATAACTTAGGCATGTACTTTACTACTTACTGAAAACACTTTAGCTCATAGCGCGTCATCATTTGTTTTCCTACAAACATGTATAAACTATGTGGAGAGAAGGAAAGAACCTTAGTTAAGCCTTACGTCAATATTACGTCATCAATCACGTGAATGTTACTCCGAATTACCCTTATATTACGTATTTTCCTCTAACATTTAAAAGCAAAACAACACGTACAATAAGTGTCTGTGGAAACATCAACAACTTTATTTAGTAGTTAATGGTATCTTGAAATATCAAAAAGTTAGGACATTGTCCAGACCGAATTTATTGCACACTATCATTTAGAAATGGTTAAAATTATTTCATAAAATAAAAGGAATAATTTTATGAAACAAAAAACTTATTTAAAGCTTATTATTTGACCAAAAATTATCGACATATGACTTCTTTATCTATTTGTAAAATGTATTGTTTAATTGTATAAAAAGTCCTAAATACAACTCTGTGTGGATAATATATCAATGTTTTAACTATAAAAATTTGCATTGATGAAAAACAAGAGATGTCGGTAGGATAGCGTGCTTGACTAAACAATGCATGAATTTGCTACTAACAAACAAGGACTCCCACACATCAGCCACACCAAGTGGTTAGTAAATAGCCGCTTAAAGAATGAAAGACATTGCGTGGGTAAATATAGAAAAATAACTTGAAGGTAACTGACATAGACTAAAGGCCTCAACAGACGGTAGGATTTAGTTGTACAGCACTAATTAGAGATACGATGTACAATTTTCAAAGCTATACAACACTTGCATACAGACGGTAATTCTACACTGTAAGAATCATCTGAGGCTTCCCCTAAAAAGGATCCCTTTACATTGATTCTTTACATACTGTACTCACTAAATACTTTTGTCGCCATGAGTAATGATTGAAACACCTCCATTTAAAATATATATATATATATTTTTTTTAATGTGAAGCCTGACCGAGACTCAAACCTGGGACCCTCGGAATACCGTACTGCGGCTCTACTGACTAAGCTATCTGGCCGCCTACAAACTACCTCCCCTCCCCTAATTAGAGAACAATTCAATACCGTGACATAATCATTTTCGGAATAATTTGGGATTCGAACATAACACAACTTTGGGTCTCCTGAAGAGTTTTTCAACATCATTTTTACCCCATCTTACTTCTATGTTTACCTTTTAGCCCTAATTGTTCTGGAATTTCATTCATTACACCCATTATCAGGAGATAATTTGGTAATCTGTTACTTGTCATTGTGGGAGGTCTGTAAAAATCTGTACGACAAGATTTTCAAAATAGAACATGTCCTATCCCTTACATCTAGACTTAAGATTCCGAAATTAAGAAATAGTAGCCTTTAAGATTTGTCTGTACATCTTAGTTTTAATTGGTGTTGTACTTCAAAATCCTACCGTCTGTTGAGGCCTTAAGAGAGAAAAAAGATATATATTTCTAAATACAATTATATTTAACATTGAAAGCTTTCTATCACACGCAGGTTTCATAATCTTGTGTTCTCGTAAAGGACAAAAACGTAAACAAACAAACAAACAAACAAACAAACACACAAACAAAGAACACAACACAACAAAAAAAAACAAACACAAGCACACAGGCAACAACAACAATCAATCAATCAATCAATCACACGAACATATTTCTGTTCTAGTATATCACCAGTTCTTTGATGTAGGTTGAAATTAAATGTTTAATTTCTTTTGTTATACTTTGCTTGGCATATTCAACACTTTGTCTATGAGAAAAATCTGTATTTTTGAATTTGACACGATTCTCAATATGTAAATGAAATTGATGTTCATAAAATATGATACTGTAATATCATAAGGTGTAAGTCAATTTAAATCCAGTATGCAAATATCCAGATTTAAAATGAAAAACTGTCATAAATCTACATACAAGTAATCGTCAAACTTTGAGGATCTGTTACAGTTCTTTAAACTGAATATTGATAGAAAAACAAAAAGAACGTACATGTGTTACATATTTACAATAAAATTCAAAGTTGACTCAGTATTTGTCTTTGTGGTTACATAATTATTTAGGTGCATAATACGATTATTCTTCCTCAAATCACATGACTTGATAATTCTCAATTGATTTCTTACCTATTGTGATGGAAGTTTTGGATAATCTAAGAGACCTGCACGTTTATGATTTTGCATCCCTTTATGATAACATGTAAAAATTTGGTTAAATTCCAAGTTGGATCTAAAATCAGCCACTAAAATTAGGAAAATTTCAATTCATTAGATGATGATAGAAACAAATCAATGCTCAATGATAAGGTCCTATCAGAATTGACTACACTACCTCATTTTAGTTTTTCTTAATTTTAGACAATAACATGATAATCATACAATCTTTAAAGACTGTCCAAATGTGGTTTTGTAATATGGCAGTGCATAGCATTTTTAGAATATGGTCGACATTGTCGATTGCGGTAATCTTTCGTGCGACAGCATACTTCTATGTTTTTATCACACATTAAATGCCATACAATCACATCAACACGACATTTGCGCAAGTTTTCCCTTTGCTCTTCATTGAGTATGTCATTTAGCCAGTAGATAAATGCAGTAATGAACAAATTTAAGAAGATATCTTTAAACGTTGCTTTGTGCTTTATCGCTTTCTGGTAAAGAGAGTACAAGACAGTAAAATGACTTTCTTTCTATTTAGACAAAAATAGAAAACAAAGAGAAATTTTAAAAATGAAATGTCAGTTATTGTCTTTCTATGATGATGAATAATTGCGTGACAAAAACAAACTTCAATGGTATTCATTTCGTTTAATGAGTATTATTATTGCGTACAATCAACAATCGATGCCAGTTACATAAACAACCATCCTTTAAATGTATTTCTAATATTTCGCAATCAATAACCGATCAGTCATTTACTACGTGGCATTGGTGTGAACATATTTATGAACTAACATAGTTACTTTCAAAGTTCTGTATTTAGAGCAAGCATTCATGATATGACATTGTGAAATGCGTATGTGACAATTTTCTTGAACAAGTTAGTATGAATTTAATATGACAGCAAACAATTTCTATGTCATGAATTAGAGATGTACAGACATTGTTTTTATCTTAAAATAGATAAGTCCCTAAGGTTTTTTTATGTCTACTCCAACGTAGACAACTCGACCTTTTTTCAAATCTTTATTGTACTTTTTCCATATGGAATATTATTGAAACAAGAAAGATAGTTTGAGCATTTCTGTACAGACGTTCAATGTTCTGAGATTATTATTTAGATTATCTTTTTAACTTTTGACCGTTATTGACATGAAAGACTATCTGGGTACGTGAAATATTCAACTGAACCAATAATTGAGCCGTGCAATGACAAAACCAACATAGTGCGTTTGCGACTAGCATGGATCCAGACTAGCCTGCGCATCCGCGCAGTCTAATCATGATTCATTATGTCCACTATCAGTTTCTCTGCTTCTAATAGGATTTATAAGCAAACAACTTGGATCCTGATTAGACTCCGCGGATGCGAAGGCTGGCCTGGACCCATGCTGGTCGCACACGCACTATGTTGGTTTGTCATAGATTGTGCAAATAGGCATAACAATAATCATGTTTAAAATGAAATTGGGATTTTCTTACAACATTTTTTTACTTTTTCTTTTAAAGAAATCATGGCGCCAAAAATAAACAAACATATATTATAACTTATTGTAGAACATAATTATTACTTATTGTAGAAAGATCTAGAACATCCGGTTACGCTTTTATTTGATTGTCTTTAAATTACTTAACCATTTACTGCAACAAGTAAAGCACTACATGTTTATGGAATACACAAATAAAACAAAACTACAAAAAGTGTATTCTTAATATATTTTGTCATTATAATCTTAGCCGGGTTTGTGGAGATATATAGTTTTCAAACAGAAATTTGTTCTCTACCAAAATATTGTGAAACAAAGTTAAAATTTCAAATTATTTAGCTATCTTTAATATTATCAATATAACTTTATTATATATATTAGCTTTGAATAACTGTACAAGTAAGGAATCAGTATGAATTCTTTTATCAACTATGTTCTCGCTTTATATTACATATTATTCTAGAGCAGTCGACTGCTAGCTCGAAATAAGAATTTGATTTGTATGCATTGCACAATGTCTATACTCGTATATGGCAATTAATCATACGCAATGATCATTCACGACCAGCTTTAGTGATTCGTGCCGAGCATGTAATATTAAATTATAACTAGGACGTCTTGTACTTCACGAACAATTGAACAAATGTGTCATTGTTTATAATCTCCCCCCTCCCCTATGCCACCCAAAAAAAAAACGTTATCAAAAGAACTTAATAAAAACCTTAAGCTATCATTGATAACCGCATCATGCCATAAATGAGGGAATATTATCGTAGATCCCATACCCTGGACCGATTTGTAAATATTTCATCTTTTTCATCTAAAATGAATTTTAACACGAGGTTCTGCACAAAAGGTGGCGACAAATTGAGCATGTATACACTAACGTAAACCGATTTGTATTTTTAGACCAGCTTATGATCATCGTTTGATTATATATGGAATTGAACTATCAGATTTTGCCGTTTTCTTTAAGTATATGACAAATATAGGGGTAATACTGGTAAAGCCCTTTCCTCGAGTGTTAATTAATGTCAAATGTTGATAGAAAAGTCTATGAGTGGGAAAACGACAAATTTAGAGAACAGCAGTTCAATGACCTACCAATACTTACCTTCCAAGTAAATCAATGAAGCAGGATTTCCAATTTGCAACGGGAATATACTGGTAAAGCCCTTTCTATGACAGTTAATAGAAAAGTCAATATTGAAAATAGTAAATGCCAGCTATAGAAAAAAAGTTCAATGACCTGGCATTATTTTCATTTCAATTAACCAGTGCAGCAAATATCTTCTAAAATTTTCAATAATACAGACATTTGGAAAATTGACATTCAAAGCAGAAGGCGATGAACAAACGCGTTCATTGAATTTGTCAAGATCTTAATTTCGACTTAGCCACTGCAAAAGAACATATTTTTAATAATTTAAGAAACAGTCATTAATATGTTCAGAATAAACAGTAATTTATAGACAATATTATTTTGTGTCCTCACATTTTGCTTACTTTGGTCAAAGTACGTGAGCTACTACCGATTAAACATGTATATGTAAACGTTCACCGGCGTACAATTTAGTAATTATGTTAATTGCTGTAATACAAAATGACGTTAAGGACAAAAATAAAATGGAACGGTTCCCAGTGCTGATAAGATCTAAACATACAAAAGACACGGTAGGGAATCACGTGACTTTTACGGTTACGCGTACAGACAATATGGCGGCCTAAAAACCTCGCTTCACATGTGTTTTTAAGGTAATTCTTTATTATATCCCTTTAACTTACATACGAGACCTGTTGCAGCCTACGCAGAATAAAGAATTGTTGCCGCCTATACCTTAATTTCCACTCCTGTGCACATAGATTTTACAAACACTCAAAAATTCAACAGAAATTTTCAATGTGAACAATTATATTTCGGGTAACATTCACGCAAAATTTGTATTTTTTATGAATTTGATTAAACTACGTCGAGTTAGCAATGAGAAAATGTTCATAGAATTTCTTTATTTGAAAATTTAAATATTAGGCATGTTAAATGTTGACTGGTCATTTTCTATTCCAAATCATGAGAGAAAAATGATTTGGGTAACTCCCACGCATACTTTTATTGTTGATAACTCCCACGCAATATTTTATGTGCAGGTAATATCTATGCAGGTTATAGCCTAGATATTGATTGAACAAAATCATGATTGATGCATTTAGCCTTAAACGTTCAAAGAATTTTGAATAATATTAAAAATACCGCCAAAAGGTTCTGGATAGAATAAAGCCCCTATGGATACAGGTAGCAGAATACATACTCACGTGAATATATTAAATGAAGTTTCGATATAGATGAATTAATCGCAGGAATTAAAATAAAAGTCTCAAATATAAGAAGGAGGTCGATTTCAGTATAAGCACAATTACAGTTGTCATTTTTCATAGTTTGCAGATATGGGCGGTTCCAGTTCGGGTATTGTTTGTGAATAATGTTGGGCAATATTTGTCTTAATGACCACATAAACTGGCTACTCGGCACAGGACTTTGTAAATGTTGTGACAAATCGAAACGTGACAGGTATGGCATTTTATGTTATTCGTTATATTAAGATTTTAAAGACATTCAAGTCATTTTATCACTTAGTCTTTTATGAAACCAACTTTTTTCAAATTAGTGTCTGTATTTAACATTATTATGTTGTGTGTGTTTTTTTTTAATCTAAAGCATAAAAGAAAACAACCTAAAGTATATTAGAATGGGTCTTTTATTTTACAAACTAGGTAATAAAATCTAGAGGACTTATGTTTGAATGTCATCTTAATATCAGCAGTAAAACCCGTAACGTTTCCGATTTGCTGGGCTATAAAATGTTTTACCACAACATTTATAAGGTCCTGTGCCGTGTAGACTGTTCATGTGGTCAATATTTCAGAGCTATCCGCGAATGAAATGTTTCCCACATTTATCACAAACAATATCCGAGATGGAACCTTCCATATCTGCAAAATATGAAAAATGACAACTGTAATTTTACTAATAAAAACAGAAATACAAAACCTCCTTCTAACATTTTAGACTTTTGTATCAAAACGCGACCTAATTGAATGTTTTGGGTTTGGTAGGCCTTACGCGAAGTTATTGATGTCCTTGGCAATTTATGATTTTACAAGCCATGCCTTTTTGAAATTTATTTATCATATTATTGTAACCTATAAGCAGATGAAGTGTTGTTCGCCCCATATAATTTACGCCCCAAGACGATTCGTCAATTTAGCTGTATTAATTTTATATCTTAGTGATAGTAAAATTAAATGTGAATTAGTTTGAAAAATCCATTAAATCCATTGCATTTTCAAAATAAATATTGATTAAACTGTTTGTGGTTAAATAATAAAGTTGAGTGTTAAATTTTAAGTTTAATTGCCTTGAATATATAGGGAATAATAAGTTTATTTTATATTCTAGATCCTGGTCCTGGCTTAAATTTAAAGTATTACAGCTATAGCTTCTATACCATAAATTTAACATGGAAAGGACTGTTCTTGGGAAAATGCTGACGTAACTGATGGGAGCAGTTTTTCTTACCAATCATAGGTCAGACATAACCTTTTCCCCCATGAGCATATTGTGAAAAATGGCCATTTTCACTGAAAAGCCTCCTCTTACAAGTTCAAACTGCTATGAAACTATGAAAAATGCTTCAATACTAATCAAACTTGGCACAAATGTTGACTGGACCATTGCTTTTGTAACGACATGCTCAGTCTTAAATTTCCTGTTACCATGGCAACGAGGGGTAAAGGGCTAACAAAAAATGATGAAAAACTTTTGAATCACCCAAAATCTAGTTTTTACATGTTAACATGTGGTCTTTTACCTAATTTTGGTGAAAAATTGTTGTTTTGTAACATTTATAATTTTTTAAGTTAACCCTTTCACCCATGAGCATATTGTGAAAAATGGCCATTTTCACTGAAAAGCCTCCTCTTTCAAGTTAAATTTCCTGTTACCATGGCAACGAGGGGACATCTCAAAATTGCCAAAAATCACTATTTTGCCTCGATTTTTTCCATCAAAATTTACTTCAAAGTGCTGCAACTTCTCAAGGGATTGAGATAGAGTCAAAGGCTTTTCAGCGTTGGTTACACCTTACCTTATGATCGACCTGGAGTCATTTAAAGCCTCTCACAAGTCAAAAATTTTCTTTGCGATGAGGGGGACACCGCCCCCCTTCAAACCCCCCAAAAAGAAGGGGGCACATCCCCCTTCTGACAACCCCCTGAAGTATCTTTTGGACAGGGGGCGGCGCCGAAAAAGTGCTCACTTTTTTTTAACAACATTTCTCAAACGAAAACATGTGTTTGGGGAAAAATAGGACATTTTCTCACTATTTCAGGCCTAAAAAAGGGGGGGGGGTCGAAAGTGCGTTGTTTCGCGTATATATGAGGTTAAGGGTTAAATAGCTTCTTTTTAAAATGTTTTTGTTGTTTTTGTACATAATTTACTGTCAATATGAAACTTCAGCTGCTGTATCTTAATTTCTATATGCTGTTTTATTATGTAAATCTTAGAAGATAAGCATTTTAAGATAAAACAAATCACTAAGTTGATTAATTATATATAATTTGAGATTGACCAAGTCAATTTTAACATGTAACTTCTTATTTTATTTGCAGAAGCAGTAGAAGTATTCAAACACCATCATGACACACTTTAGACATACCAAGAGAGCTCTAGAAGAAGAACTAGTGGTAGATTGGAACAGATTGTAGCTTAATTGTTAAACTAAAAGGACTTCTTAAATCGTTTGAATTTTAGCTACACTTGAACTGTAGTTTTGAAATAAAATAGCTGAAGTATTTAATAGTGTCTTGATTTTTTGTTAAACTCTGTTACGTACAGTACTTTGCTTTATATTTATATTAAAGTATGTTGAAATGACATTGAAACTTCAACGTTGTGCCAACGTTGAACTTCAACGTTTTTTAAACTTTCAAATTCGAACATAAATCTAACGTTATTTCAACGTTGAAATCTGATCATACTTCAACGTTTACCGTTGATGTGCCTGCTGGGTTACTTCTATCAAGGACCTATTTGCGGTATTTTTAATATTTTTCAAAATTCTATGAAAGTTTGATGCTAAATGCATCAATCATGATTTTTTTTCAATCAATATCTAGGCTATAACCTGCATAGATATTGCCTGCACATAAAATATTGCGTGGGAGTTATCAACAATAAAAGTATGCGTGGGAGTTACCAAAATCATTTTTCTCTCGTGTAATGGAATAGAAAATGACCAGTCAACATTTAACATGCCTAATATTTACATTTTCAAATAAAGAAATTCTATGAACATTTTCTCTTTGCTAACTCGACGTAGTTTAATCAAATTCATAAAAAATACAAATTTTGCGTGAATGTTACCCGAGATATAATTGTTTACATTGAAAATTTCTGTTGAATTTTTGAGTGTTTGTAAAAGCTATGAGCACAGGGGTGGAAAATAAGGTATAGGCGGCAACAATTCTTTATTCTGCGTAGGCTGCAACAGGTCTCGTATGTAAGTAAAAGGGATATAATAAAGAATTACCTGAAAAACACATGTGAAGCGAGGTTTTTAGGCCGCCATATTGTCTGTACGCGTAACCGTAAAAGTCACGTGATTCCCTACCGTGAAAGACACGCTGCTGAGAACACACGACGTCATAAGCCGCCATTTTATCCCGCTCAAAATATAATATTAAATGTGGAATCGAGTTCAAAATTACATGAAAGTATCCAGAGCCAATAAGTCTGAAGCAATGGAATTGTCTTTATTTGCTTAATGTTAATGTACCAACCAAAATTATATTGCTGTCAATACTGCAGTAATCTGTCGTCACTGGCGGCTGTAATACGGTGTGAAGGTGTCGACAATTGGTCACCGCTATAACATATATAATCTTTTACCAATATGACGACACATCGTCCTTTTTATTTGTCTCTTGTGCTTTCTGTAAGCCAATTTAAAAGCTTTTATGATGTACCAGATCAATGCTATATAATAACCTAAAGGTCGCCACGTGTCTAAGGCATTCTAGCCTGTGCTACGATATGCGAGAGAGACTGTCATTTGTTAAAGACGAGTCTGTCAGTGCGTTTTTGCGAAACCCTATCAACGGACGCATTTTCTGTAAGAAACGTTCATTAAAACTATAAAGACATTTAAGAACTGAAATTGTGTTATTTTATACGCATTCGCCGGGTTATCATTACGACATAGTCATGACTAGTCTTCTTTTCATCCACACTGATTATATGAAAAGCCGCTCAAAATTAGATATTAGTTTCGCTGACGACTACAGACTATGCGTGTATTATTATCTATCACGGAATTAAATCTTAAACAACCAGAAAATAGTTATCCAAAGTGGCTCAAAGCTGAACTATGACTGGTCGTATCATGAGTATAATCACTGTAAATGTTCACCTTGTCATATCTGTAATACCGATTACTAGAAATTTGATTTAATTCTGTTCTATAAGGATGCAATATACCAACCAGAGGCTTTTTATGACGTGATTATTTAGGAGCTGGCTTTACGCAGATATCTTAAATAGTCATCCTGATTAATTCCGTAATTGCAAGCGTCTATCAACTTACACAAAGCCTCTCGATCCATCTGTTTTAATTTGCCGGAAGGTAAAAAGGAAGTTTAAAAATACTTTATTAACAAATTTAAGACGTAAATGAAGCAAAACGCGGGAAACTACCGATTTTATTTATATCATTCGTACGTGTAAAATAATTGATTTTTATTAGATATGAACATATGACATTTAAATTCACTTAGTGAACTGAGTTAAATGCGGCTTATATATTAAAAACAACAACAACAACAACAACAACAACAACAAAAACAACAAAAACAACAACAACCTTAAATGGAAAATGAAGGATTTTAAAAGGAATCATGCAGGGTTTCTTTATCGTGATTATTTGGTGGACGTTAAATACAGCAGAGTCGGTGTCAACCTCGATAAGCGAAAGTACGTGCAATAAAGTCAACACAACAGTTACATGTAATTACATACCAGTATCAGTACCAGCGGGAACTGTCAGCGTTCTTCTGCGTCTACAACTAACAAATGATACTTTTTTAAACAGCTCTACTTTCACATCCAGTGGCTGGGATAAGATTTCACAGATAGAATTTCGTGTTGATGGCGATTATCATTTCGTTTTACAAGATAATTGTTTCAATGGTTTAAAAGAGCTTCGCGTCTTAAAACTGCACATAATTTGTTTAGTTCATTTGGATTTAGGATCATTTGAACATTTAGACAACGTTGAAGTCTTGGACATGAGTGACAGTGTGAGATTATTCCCGGTCGAGTTTATACGCGCCCTGGGCGGAAATGACAAATTAGTAAAACTACCAACATTGACAGCACTGTTCTTGTCAAGGTCTTTTTTGTACCGGACAGGATTGATTCTTGACGATAATGTTGTGCACAATTTGCTGTCGAATAAAATATCACTCTTGGATATGAGCAGCTTGCAATTAAGCCAAATGAATCTTACCTCAATTGTCAAGAGATTGAAACAATTGGACATGCTGAATGTATCTCATGCGAATTTAGATAACTTTGAATATTATGGCATAGACCAGAGTGACGTGATTAATATCAAATCTCTTGATGTAAGCTATATTACTTTTCCAAAGAACATAGTACCATATCTTCCTGGGAAAATTAAGGCAATTAATTTAGTTTATAATTTATCTGAACGTGTCGAATTCGAGAGTCTGAGGAACGCTCTGTCTCCTGTAACTTTAAACATTAGTGGAATTATACCCTATCCAATATCCTTGTGGGCTTGGAATTGTAAAGTGCACATCGATATTAGTCCTGCTTTCTTAACAAAAACACTAGTCGCTCGAAAAAATAATATCAGGAGATTAGATGTGTCATTTATATGTGATATGTTTACTTTTTCTTCATTTGAACATATTGATATCTCGGATAACGATTTGGAATTTATTCATCCAGATTTTCTATCGTGTATACCAAACATACGGAGGATTAATCTGTCCAATAATTTATTGTTTAAAATGGCAAGAGAAAACCTATATTTGTTCGAAAACATACTTTCAGGTCTCAAGAACTTACAGCACATTGATTTGTCACATAATCAGTTAACAGATATTCCAATTGACATTTTTAAATATAATGAGTTGGTTGAAGAAATTGATCTTTCTAACAATCATCTGCAGCAAGTACGCTTCGCATTAACAAGACAAAAGAGACTTCGCGTTCTAAATCTACAAGGTAATAAAATAAAAACTTTAGATCCGCTGTCACTCAATAACTTAAAAGATATACACCGCTTGAAAAAATCAACAGAGCATCATGTTTCGATTTACCTTAAAGACAACCCATTGGATTGTTCTAAATGCGAAGCAAAAACATTCTTCACTTGGCTGACAAAATCTCCCAATGTTGATATATCTTCGCAAGGTTTGGTGTGCTCTGGTAAAAACGGTCACATGGAGGATGTAACAGAACATGTTTTAGATAGTATTGAAGAGATATGTAGGAGAAAAACTATTATTATTGCAACAAGCGTATCTGCTGGAACTGTTTGTGTCATATTAACTATTTCTTACATATTGTATTTTCTGCAAAGGGAGCGTGCGCGTGAAATGCTGAAAAAGGAGAATGTAATAAATTTGTTAAGAATGGGTGATGGTCAATACGAATTTGTGGTGTTTCTTGCGTATAGCAGCGAAGATGAAGAGTTTGTTAACGTAAATATCCTGCACCAGTTGAACGAGAGTCTCAAGTTAATGACGGACATCGACAGAAATTTAGTTTGTACCGGCGACCTTAATCTTCGACCTGGTTTCTATTTGCATAATGAAACGTACTCGCTGCTTAATAAAGCATCTGTTATCATTGCGGCAGTTTCAAATAATTTCTGTAATAGTGTTAATTGTCAAAACGAACTAGATCAAGCGCACGTTAATGGGAAGCCAATCATTTTGATGTTCATTGAACATGTAGAGCAAGAACTGATGTCACGTACAATGAAAGAGTTATACCAAAGGAATGTAAGAATTGTGTGGACACATGAAAATGGCGAATGCAGAATGAAAACTACGTGGGACAATGTTTGCACGTCCATTTTAGAACTCATTGAATGACCCTCAATATATATGTAAATAAACATCTGTTATTTAAACACAAAACGTCAAAATATGGATGAGTACGGACTGCAGAGTTATTTTTCAACCATGAACAGGCCTATGCTTTGGAAGCCTCCTTTTTTCTGAGACATTTTGGCAAAAGCGAGTGGGCAATATGACAATACGATTTTTTATTCTAACAAAAAAAATGGACTAATATTACATCTTTAAAGAATATTTGTCTTTAGAACGTTAGATAAAAATGAAATGTTTACTTGTTAAGATTAGTGTAATACTTTACATTATGATTAAGAAAGCTCAGTTTAAAGGGTGGTGAGTTTATATACCTCCGGTTGTTTCCGTATTCTCCGTAAAACTCGTGTGATACATGTTTGATGTTCCTCAGTTGTTAAACGACAGAAGCATGCTTAAGTGTCTCTAATCAGACAAGTTTTACAGAACATAGGCATAAATGGAACCTTTAGACGTATTTTTCACATCAACGCTGTTGACGTTGTCACAACTTACATACTGCGACATATGCTCAAACTATGCTTCCTTTGTTATGCATGTGCTAGTCATATTGTGTTTTTTTGTTTCATTTTTTTATTATGTATAGAGAAAATATTACGCATTAATATAGAGTTTGTTATATGAACTTTTATTATTATATATAATGGCTAAATTCCGTGTTTTTCTGTATCATCCATTTTAGATGTGTAATTATAATAATTTCAATATTGATATAAATATTTTTGTTAAAGAAGGACACACATGAAGATGTAGCATCATGCAAAACATATAACATAATTAACTTAATTTTTGGTGTGGTTTTCTGAACAATATATGAAAAAGCATCATCAGAAACCAACAACAGCCATGGCAATAACTCTTTAAATGATAAAAAACATTATTTGAATGATTTGACAAATACCCAATTTAGATATTAATAATAATAATAATAATAATACTAATAATGATAATAATAATAATAATTCAAACAATTTTGATTTACTTTTAATTTAACAGTTTACATAGAACACACATAAGTTACAATGAAGTTGATGCAAACAATGGCTATTCATTGATCTGCAAGATATGTTTTTATATTAATTTTTATAAAGATTTCAGAGGATTCATCGGACAATATTGTATTAAATGATATTGAATTCAAAACCCTTTGCACCATAGTAACAAAATTCTTTTTTTTATCATAGCTTATGCTTTAGTACAGCTATCATAACGTAAAGCAGATCTTAAAAATGCATGGAAAAAAATCAAATTAATTAGAAGAATTTAATTTAAGCTGTTGCAAGTTTTATATTCAAAGTACAAGTATACAAATGATATCATTTAGTGCATGACGTCTACCAAAGTTTTCTAAATATATTTTGCGCATATAACTTTTGTCGCAAAAGTTGAGATGAACGAAATAAACGTTTCTCATCCATGACTGTAACGAATTAACTCGTTAAGTCAGTTTAGTCTACCTCGTGACTAATAAGTAAAACTGAGGGAATTTCCATTTTCTCTATAAACATATTTTGATTTGCTGTTCTATACCAATGATTTATCTTCATTACACTTCCTTGTGAACTTGTCTAGCTTCTATTTTTAAATTTTGGAGATATCAAGATGAGTACAGACCACAATTTTGTAAGGGCAAACTATACAGTATTATGATGTACAATTAACATATACATATGTGGCTTTCATGCGCTAGTGATTTAGGTCGCTTACTTAAATTTACTTGCTCCATATCATCTTATACTGTGTCGGTGTGATGTAAAATGCAATAAAAACATTGAACATCAATTTGTCAAGAAAAAAAAAAACAAAACAAAAAAAAACAGCAGTAAATACGCTTTACAAATTCAGTTCCATACACGAACAAATAAAAGGAGTAACTATCGTTCATATGATTTACATGTGTAATCAAAGTCAAGAAAAAAGAAAGCATTGTTAATGTATTTCGCAAGAGTTCATAATTAGGAAATAGTTATCAATTTTGAGTTTGTAATTGTAGATTAATGCACGGTTAGGGTTCAAATGCGTAGGAATATAATTACGAAGACCGACACTGGTATAAATCTATGTTTTGACAAAAGTTCAATGTCGCTCAATTTTCCCTATGTTTTACTAGAAATACTGCATAGTTCAAAAGCTACATGTAGAATATACAATGGGAGTCTTAGATAATTACTTTTGCTTAAAAGGCAAACATCTTAATACTATTCAAATCAATATCCGTTTTACATGTTAATGTTTAATGCATTACTTATACATTACAAATGCTTAACACTCCAGAATTCGTTGGAACCAATTTTGTTTCATATAATATAAGCTACACATTGAAAATGATTCAATTTATCTAAATCAACGCAGAATGTGTTTTGACAAAGAGATAATGAAATGATAGTCAAAAAGCAAATAAAAGTGTTTTATTAGTTGATGTGCCTAGTAACTTTTATAAACCAAGTTTCTGGTTATAAGATTTGCGAATTGCAGATGTACGATCAGGCGGGCGTTAAACAAGTGGTTACCGATCGATAAATAAAGTTAAGAATGGGATATTTTAATACAACTTGGTATAGCTTATGAGAAGATCATATTTTGGGATAACTGTTTGGGCCTCCTAGTACCAAAGTTAGGGTCAATATTACTTAAATCAGACAATGTTTTCCGATCAATGATTAGAGTTAGGAATGGGATATTGTAATACAACTTGGTATAGCTTATGTGAATATCTTGCTTAGGATTGCTGTTTGGGACCCTAGGGGGCCAAGGTTAAGGTCAATACCACTAAAATCAGATTATGGTTTCCAATTAATGGAATGGAATATTGTAATCAATCTTTGTAAAAATTATTGTAATATTTTGTAATTACAACGCTTGAGATTACTGGGCTCCTCAGGTCAAGGTCACAATAAGGTCACAAATTAAAAATTGGTTTACGATGAGTAGAGTTAGGAAATATTTTGTGATAAAACTTGGTATATAGACAGCTGGTATGTAGACCTTGCTAAGGATTGCTTTCGGATCAAGGAATGTAATAGAATAATGAAAAATAAAAAAAATGTTTCCGATCAATGATTTGCGGACGAAATGAGAAATTATAATCAAACTGGGTCATAAAGTTTATATAAAGACCTGGCTTATGATTGCTTTTGACCTCTCGGGTCTAGATCACTGTTCTTGAAATATTCTTTCCGGCCGATAAATTGTATACTTAACCTAGCTTAGAAGTACTTTTGCATTTCCGGTCATAAGCAATTGCTAGGAAAAGACAATGTACATTTCGCAACTTATATAGTATGAATACACAGAACGGATGAACGGTATTTTGGTCTAACCTACGCTAAGAAACTAAACATTTAACAAATAGTAATTTAATGCTGGGAGTTGTTGACAAGTTTATTTCCAATATATGTAGTAAAAGTCCATCTAAAAAGCGAATTCATAGATAAAAAAGAAAACAATGCATTATTTATATATTTATTATTATGGCTGTAGAAACCGAAAGTACAAAAAAGCAACCTGTTTGACATTTTAGTCGGATTTGTTTAAAAATTGTAACATCAGTAGGCATATTTAAATTACACTGTTGTTGCCAGAACAATATTTTCAATCATAAGAGTACCGAAAGTTCACGTTTTAAAATTTCAATAATTTTAGGGTTTAAAAGGTTTCAAGTACAAGCGTTCTAAAATAAAATTGCCATTTTTTAAAGAGACTAATTATTATGGTTTTTCCCCGGAGATTTTAAAGGGGGTTATTGGGGGGAGGGTGGGGGTAAAATTTCCTTCAAAAAATGGCCCAATTCCCCTCCCACCCGGGGTTTTTGGGGGCAAAATTGTAAAATTTGGGTTCAGCTACGGCCCCGGAAAGTCGAACCTTATAAAAATTAGTTTTAAGGTTACAAAAGCTGACTGGTTTTTTCTTTCTTTTTTTTCTTTTCTCCCTGGTATAATCTTTTTAAAAATTTTTTTCCCACTAATCGAAAAAAGTCTAAAAAAAACCCAAAAATTACCCCAATGTTACCCTTTAAAAGGGAAAGGGTTTACATTAAACAAAAAAATTTTTCGGCCAAAAGTGATCCATTTTTTAATTAAACCCTTTAAATAATCACTGACTAAAACAGGGAATGAGGCATTCTCTAATTTTTTAAAATTATTAAAAACCCAAAATTTTTTTTGGTTTTAAATTTTTTCTGCAAAACCCTTGAGCCCCTTTTTCTTTTAAAAAAATTGAATTAAAAAAAGCTGATGATTTGAAACAAAATCCCCCTTTTTCGTGTTAAACTAACGGGGAGCCAGGGTGGGGCCAAGGATCTCCCCCCGATTTGTGTTTAAAAATACTAAATCTGAAGGAATATTTTAAAAACATTTCCCTCTGTTAAAAATAAAAATTTTAACCCTTGTTTATTTTTTGGCAAAAGTTGTCCGTTTTACCCGATTTTGGGCCTTTTTGGGGAACTTTTTTTTTAATGAAAATAGTTCTGTGTTTAGAACAGTTTTTTTACTAAAAAAATATGTTATTTTACATTTTTTAAAGAAAGTGCATACCCAAATTCAAAAAAATTTCCCAATTATAAAAATTTTGAATGAAAATTTTAAATTTTTTAACAAAAATTCTTTAAAATTTTTTTTTATTTCAAAATAAAAGGAAAAGCTATTGCGTACATTATAATATATATGGGAAATTTTTAAACTTACATAAGAAAACCCTGCTAAAATTATTTAAAAAGGGAACAAAACCTGCCCGGGGAACGCTTAACATGTTTCCCGTAAAATATATTAAAATTTTTCCCCAAAAAATATAAACGAAAATAAAGTTTTGTCTCTTTTAAGGGGGCTTTTATTTTTGGGGGCATTTTCAAATTTTAAAAAAAGGTTTTCCGGTGAATCCAATTTTGGGGCCCGGGACGGTTTTTGGGACATCCCGGAATCTTTCAACCCCTCCTAAACAGGCCGAAATGTTTCCATATTACTTTTTAAATAAACTGCCCAGTATTTTAAGGACTTTTTTTCTTTAATTTTTGGGTTAACCTAACCTCAGTTGCAAAAAGAAAAGTTTTGGGGCCAACTTGGGTTACTTTGGGGGATTTATATACACATACTTTTGGAAATATAGTAAAAATCAAAAGTACAAAAAAAAGCGAAAAATTTTTCCTCAAAAGAAAAAAAAAAAAAAAAAGAAAAACGGTTTTTAAAAATTTGTATTTAAAAATTTAAAAAATTTTATTCGGGGAAATATTGGGTTGGTTTTTTTAAAAATTGGTGGGAAAGGGGTTTGGAAAAGTTAAAATTGCCAAAATTGTATTAAATTTTTTAATCCTTTTTGTCTGGGGGCCCCTTTTAACGGGGTTTCTTTAAATTCGGCTATTTTTGTTTGGCGTTGATCTTTTTTTATGGACCCAACTATACTATTCGAGACGCATTGACTTGACGTATCAGCATGTGGACTTGTATTTGAATGATGTTCTATTAAGAAATAGACAAAAAACAGCATTTACAAAAGGCAGAGTTCTGCAGCTTTTATTTTTACCCCTCAACTGTTTATAATTACACTTAACAAGAGTTTTGATAACAATGAAATTTCAATTATATGTACACCGTCGTGAAGTCACTACAATTCTTCAAATTGTGAAATCGAATATGCCAATAGTTTGCTCACATCAATTATAAAAACTTTGACTTCAACCAAGTGCACAATTTCTTTTGAAACTCAGTATATGTATTGTAACAATTTTAATGAAATGCACAGTAATTTTCTGCTAGACAAGTTTCATAAGAAGACTTGAGGTAAGAATCATTAATGTGTGCAATTTCATAATAAGATATAAATACATTAATATATAAATAACAGCAACGTTCGTCAATTACAAGATAAGACAAACATTTCCGGTCTTATAAAATGATATGTCCCTTTGTAGCAAAATCTTTATAATAATTTTTTTAACTTAATGTTTACATTATATAATGATTATATCTTTCACACATACCTTCATACTTTTTAATGTTGTATTGATTCATTTCTACATCATACTTTCCTGTTTATATGTTTCTCAAATTCTTCATTGTGCAAATCACTATATAGAGTTCACTGTTTCATGCTTTCTAAAAGAGAAAGAATATCTTCATTATAATGACATGAATTTTTTTTTTGGGAAAAAGGGCAATCCTAAAAATTAATGTCAACTTGTTTTTTGTTTTTCCATTATTTCAGACAATCATGTTTCTAAAAGTCGCATTTTAGCTGAAAAATTTCTTTCATTTGATGAGCATACTAATCATAGCGTGTAAATTAATAGAGACTTTTTTTCTCTATTGCTTTGAAGTCAGTGACATCAACTACCATCCTTTACATGTTTTAAGATACAATATTATTAGAAGGCAAAAAGGAATTCACTAGGAGACATTAGTTTCATACATTAATTGCCATATTTATATACCGGATGTTTGTTTTGCATGCGTTATGCATGCAATATTTGAAATCTCAATTTAAGAAAAGACAGATTTATTCACAAGTCATTGTGCTATTCTGGTAAAATCCATCCATTTGTGTTGTTTGTTTGTTTGTTTAATAACATATACTTTGATATAAATATGTATTTGTTTTATGCAATAAAGTTTTGAATTGAAATTTGAATTCGCACGTGTTAAGAATAACCGCTCGTGAGTGGACTATCATTCAAAATCGTTAATCACTCTCCTTCAAGTCGTGGTCTAATCATGACGTCTCAGTGTTCTTGTTGAAAAAATATTGTAAAATGTTCAAATGTGTACATGATTTTTTTTTATACTTTTCCTATTATCATATACATTTAGCGCACATATTTCTGACGAAATGTAAATAAAATGTAACATAAAATGTTTTCATCCGCATTCAGATATAATTCGACTGCAGTGCAATCACATATTAATAATTTCTCTGTGAAATAATAAAAAATATCAGTTTACCTTCCACGGAAAAGCATGAAATAATCACTATACACCCCACACATTGTCCAATTACACAGGACTAATGGACAAAAGCAAGAAAGAACCGGGGCGAAAAGCCACACATAAAAAATTCAAAGAGTGAGGCAGTGAGGGAGCAAATAAAACAACATTGTGTCATGGATATATGGTGGTTTATCATTATGTTTTAATTTAAATTTGATAACCCGTATGAATGCCCAATGCTCACGGATAATGCTGGCTACGTTCTATTTACGTTTTTCTCTTTTGCTGATCTTTAATATATTCCTGGAAACAGAACTGTAAACTATTTCTATGTCATAGCTGACATCAACAATACTCCGACGCTTTATTACCATGAAATAGATACAATAGCCCTTGGCTTTATATCTTCATTAACGTAGATAACTTCATCTGTGCAAATATTCTCGTAGTTGTACAAAATGTATATCAATAACAGCAGAAGAACATTTGCCTGCAGACATTCAATGTCCAGACACTATGTAGATTTTCAATATCGTAATCACGTGAATCAATTTCATTTCTTTATGAAGAATTTAATAAATTAAATGACGTATATATTGATACTGAGGGCGTTAACTAACCAATGATTTTAGTGGTGAACGTTAAACACTTTTAGACATCACAAGCATTGAGAAGTTATACAACAATACCAGTCGATATAACCTTGAAACACATTTCGTATGTTTGCTCACATGTTAATTTGTTGTCTTATTATATCAACACGGTATGGCAAAATTGTATGTCAAGTCTGTTTGAGATTTCTTGTGTAAAGTAAGGTTTTTAATTTATGATTTGTTGTCTTATTTCAGGTGCAATTAAAGTTATAAAATATAATTAGGATATTTTATCACATCAGCTTGCGATTGCAGCTCTATCAATTCATGCCGAGAATAAAAAAATACGGTTTTGTTTAATTAACTTTGTGTACGAAAAAAGAAGATTAATATGTGATTAGAAAAAAAACACCCCCGCAATTCTCCATGATACAGAGGGGTTTAACCCCTCGAAACGTTAGAGTCTGTTTTATTTTGTGCAAGAGATAGTTATTTATTGTTTTAATAATGGTTTGTTTCTAAAGTCACTTTTATCGCAAAAACAAACTTAATTAGAAATAAAACCAATGTTCTGTCATCAATCACCCAAAAGAATTAGTAACGCTTTTTTTCACTTTAATTGTATGATTTCGCCCGCACAAGATTTGAAAACATAAACGTTATTCATAGTATTTAAATTCAGATATTTAAAGGATATTATTAAACACCAATCATTTGAAAGATTCAATGATATGCCAACTGCCAAATTTTATATTTTATTGCAAGTGCAGAAAATTACATTCCAATTTATCAAACATTTAAAATGACTTTACAGGAATTGCAATATACAAAAGGTTAACACATGTGTGATACTGAAATAAAGTAACGCGTTTTGTTTGAATTAAAGCCAGGGAAGGCAACTCGAAAATTATGTATCTTCAATGTATATGCAATTTTTCGATTTTTCACGATTTTTTTCGGAATCATATTTTAAAACTGGTTGTCATTTTTCTGGGACACCCTGTATACAGACATTTGTTGAAAGAAATACAGAGTCTAGAAAATGATAAGAATTAATTATCATGAACAAGCAAATGACCCTATTCCTTTCGTTCAACTGCATTATCTCTTTTTGTTTACAGACCGAGATCTACTTTTAATGCGAAGCACGCCCCTTTTGGCAAAACTTAGAATACACAATATCACATTTTATTCTATACACCCTTCCCTGTCTGTGTAAATACTTCGTGCCCAGAATTTAGCTAGGCATTATTTCTTAAAAGGTGACTTTGGAGTCACTGACTTGTTTTTCTCAGACAAAATATTTGTAAATAACTCTGTAGGAGATCTAAAGAAACGCTATATAAAATGGGACGGTTCCTATAAGGAAAAAACATATTTTTTAAAAAATTTAATGAAAGATCAAAATTATCACGGGGACAAAATTGTTTAATTTACTAATGTTTGTTTGACTGGAAATATGAAGAACTGTCCCTTTACATACTTTTGAACATTACATTAAAAATCATTGCACTTAAAAGACAATTCATCTTTGAAACTGTAAATCAATTGACCTTACGTATTCATTGACTATTTAATTGAATAACCTTTCCAATTGGACTATTGTAATGCAAAAACGTTTAAGCCTACTTGCGTCAACTGATTCTATCCGTGCGACTAGTACAGACCACGGTCAGACAGCACAGATGTCATACCAGATGGCTATTTGGTCAGTTCATATTTTGAAATTGTCCCTGTAAATGATGAATGTTTAGTCACCTTAAATATGAAAATCAATGCATTTTCATGGATCTGTTTATCAGGGCGTCCGTTGCAGAGTGATAATGTTGCTGACTTTAAATCACTTGCTTCTCACTGTTGTGGACTCGCATCGTACAAATGAGGAAGGTATGCAGATAGCTTAAAAATCGACGGTGGATATAGTTAGGTGTAATGAATTTATAAATTGACGGAGCACAGGACATCTGAGGTCTTCCTTCACCAGTAAACCAGGAAAGTCGACATATTTCATATCTTGAAAGAATCAGCCAACCAACCAACCAACCAACCAACCAACCAACCAACCAACAAACGAATCATTTATTAAATTAGAATTTATATTATTCAATACTGATGTCAGCTCTAATAAATTCCCAGTTGGAAGTTTACAGTAGTCACTTTTAAGCGTAATTCTATTGCGAGTTTGAAGTGTCCTTAAATGTATCATATTGAAACGTCGTTGAACTATTTTGTTTTTGTTGATGCTGTCAAATGGATGAAATTGTGACTTAATGTCATTCACCGGCAGTTTAAATGGCTCCTGTAGCGTCATAATAATATTTTTTTTTCATAATTACAATAATTTTGAACCCTTTCTACTGCAAGTTGATAAATGAATAACAATTATATTTGGTAAGAACATTTCAGTGGTACATGAAATCATTGAAACAGACAACGACAAATTATTCAGATTTAAATATTTGGTAATATGCAATGAATGTATATTTGGTAATCCGCAATGAATGTAAAAATGTGGTCATTTGTTTTCTCATTTAAGACCGTTTTAGGACAAATCACTTCACAGGCGTTAACGACCGGGAATAAATCAACAAACGCTGCACGTAAACAAATTGTTTACCGAATCTTCAATGAGATATAACACTTAAATGGATTGTTTACAAAAAACAAAAGAGCAATACGTACCAGTCATTTCCATAGATAAATCATTAGAAGATTTCAATATTTTCGGGTAAAAGTTGAGTATATATATAAGTAAAATGTGTGTCTTTTCGAAAATAGGTAACGAAGAGGAGAACAAAGATCAACAAGGCAAGGCGAAATTCATAGAACGTAGCCCCGACACAATACTTAATGCCATTTACATGTTGAATTGAAACTGCTTTCGTTTTGTCCGACGGTAACATGGATCTGTTCGGTATAGAGAGCAAAAATCCTTACTGAGTACTTACTTTATAACTTTAATCAAAACAACCAAAATAGCACATATTCACCAATAAGCATGACATCTTCAGATTATAATGATATGTAACAACTTTATAACATCTTGAAAATAATCCAGATTTCTTTAGAAGTGAAGACTAATATCTTTGTATGATGCTTGTTGAAAGGATCTAATGTTGACTACTTAATTATGTTTCCCAATTTGGAATGAAAACGTGTCCTTTGTAACAGCAGCTTCAAAGAATCTTTACAATGTCAAACGTAACATTCTTGCATCTATGCCGATAAAAGATTTTAATGAAACTCATCAACCTAACAGATGTCAAATGATATAATATTAATTTTCTTAACGAATGTTGTACATGTATTTATTCTATTTTCCAGCGAAACTTGCAGACATAACACATTTACATCGACATACTTATAAGACAAAAAAATCTTTTAGTTCAGACAGTAACAAACATAGATAATTATATGGTTCTTCAAATGAAATAATCACGATCCATAAAAATACCTTAGTCAGGGAAAGATACACTATATATTCTAAAAGTCTTATAAAACCTAAAATAAAGCAAGAGAATATAAAAGCCTCATGTTCAGAAAACTACTTGAAATAAATAAATATTTGATCAAATGATTGTTGTTTTATAATTGTTACAGTTAAAAACACTATTTGCATGTTTCAGATGGTTAAAACAGGCTGTTTGTAGGGTCGTCCGTGGCCGTGTGATTAAGGATCCTATATGTTGTAATTAAGGATATAACAAAACTTATAAGTGGCATTAAATATATATGTATAATTACAAACAATTTCCAAGCATCCAAGACTAAGTTAAATATTTATTGCAAATGTTTATTCGCATTATTAGTAATCATTTAAACCTATGCATTCATTTCTTATTGGAAAGTTTGGCTTAGAAATTTGAGTGCGAGTTGGGACTTTTTTTCGTTTCTTTGTTTGATTGGGTTTGACGCCACATTGACACATTACTGACCATGTTTTTGCCTAACACAATAGACAAAAAAAGACAATGACAAAAGATTTATTTGATTTTTGGCCTCCAGCCCATATCAACAAAAATATAACATTACAAGCATGACAATGATGTAGTGCCAGTGTACTATATAGATCAATTACATTTATAACTACTAATATAAATGTAATATAAAGTGACAGAAATAACTTTTTTTAACATATATGTATAGTATTTACCAACCAGAATGTGTAGATACATAAATAATTACATATTTAAACAGTATCATTTTAGCAAACATTTTACGTTCTTGAAAAGCACAATATGCAAACACAGCCAATCTCATTATAATATCTACATTTTTCGATGACATCAAAATATTGAAACTTATTAATATTGGGGGACTGATAGAATTTAGATGGGATAATATTTCTCTCTAAAAGAGGTTAATCTGGGACATTTTAAAAAAAAATGAAATTCAGTTTTTCAATTTCAGTATTACAAAGTTTGCATATTCTTTGATTTCTATCAGTGTTAGAATACCTCCCTCTTTCTATTTCTAAGTCATGTGAAGAGGTCCTTAATTTACCCAATGCATTTCTAAATTTTTTAATTGTTACACAATCCAGATATATTTCATGTTCAAAAGTTAACTTATAATTTGCATACAATGACAGTTTTTAGAACTATTTCCACATCAGAATGCCAAAGTTGAAGATACTGATCCTTAAGTCTAAGAGTAAATTGATGAAGGAATAACTTTTCATTAGGTACACTCTGATCAAACAAAATATGCCCAAATCCATTTCTCATAAGTAAATTTTTAACATATGTAACCCAATTATTTTGTCCGTAGTTATCAAAAACATTTCATCATATTGTATGCTTTTTTTACATATCTTTGTTCATCCATTTTTAAAGATTCTACACCAATATTTAATAACTCTTTAGCAGTTGTAATAAACATTGGATATCTGCCACAATCCCCAAAATAGCTATATTAATTGTTTTTTGACTAAAGGCACATATATCTTTTACATGCATAATTTTGAATGGAATCAGTGAATTTTTGCTCACTAGCACCCCAAATCTCGCTCCCATATAAACAAAATTGGACTGATTTTTGTATCAAATATTTCGAAAAATACATGTTTAGGAAGTTTGACCACACTCATACAATTTATTTAGAATAGATATAAAGAACTCGTTTAGCTTTGATACTTTGGTCCTGTGCCATAATAGGAAAAGACAGTTTGCTTGTGAAAGTGTTGCCTACATACGAAAACTTTGATACAGTCTCTAATCTGTTATCATCAAAAAACCACTTTTCATGCATACTTAGTTTCCCCCCTTTTTTAAAAACCATAACCTTAGTTTTTGCTAGGATTAACCTTGACAAAGTGTTGATCACAAAATTGTTTTAACAAATTCAAGCAATTTCTGGAGTCCATTAACAGTGTCTGAAGTCAGAGCTAAATCATCTGCAAATAATAATGTCAATATTTCTGTAACATCTGGAAACAACTGAATACCTTTTAGCTGACAATTTTCTATTTCCTTTACAAATTCATTAATAAAAAATGACAAAAAGTATTGGGGAAGCTAAGCAACCCTGTTTTAAGCCTATATGACAGTCAAAATACTCTGTTAAACCATTATTTGTTCTAACACAAGCTTGAACAGAACTATATAAACTAACCATTGCTGAATACAACTTCCCTTTAAAACCGTTCTGTCGACATATTTCCCAAAGCTTATTTATGTTTATTAAATCAAAACACTTCATAAAATCCACAAAGGCCACATACAGTTTACCACCCTTTTTTGACAGTTGTTTATTTACAATAGCTTGAAAGAACAAAAGCCATTATCTGTCGTAGAATAGCCCTCACGAAACCCTGCTTGAGGCTCTCTTATTTTATCAAATATGTTTACATAAAATGTTATTCTTTTAGTTAAGATACAAGTATAAATTTTCCTAATACATTTTGAAGTGATATACCTCTATAATTACTTGGTGTATTGTAATCCCCCTTTTTATGGATAGTTACAATAACTGATTTTCCCCATGAGATTGGAAATTTACCAGTATCATATAACTGGTTAAAAATTTTATTCAAAAAAGGTAAAAGAATATCAACTCCTGTTATGAAAAATTCAGGAATAATATTATCATCCCCTGGGCTTTTCCCACGGCTTAATGATTTAACGGCATACAAAATTTCTTCATCAGTAATTTCTGCATTAAAAATGGAATCTTCTATATCATTATCAATAGAAGCGTCATTAATACTGTCATTATCACCTAGAATGGTTTCACAATCACCATTAAATAAGTTTTCAAAATAGATTTTCCATGCATCTGTAGTTATATTATTTTGAACATTTTCTCTATTTGAACTCATAGATTTAACCTTTCTCCAAAACACTGTAATTGTTAACATAAGATTATTTAACTTAAAAGAGTATACCAAGGTTATAAAATGAATTAACAAAATCTAAGAATACAAGATAACTTTTTCAAAATCAAACGAAGGCATTGGTGATGTATAGTACCGGGAATATGTTAAGACGATTTTATCTAACTCTAAAAGGATATGACTTCTGTTTAATTTTATTAAAGTAGAGCAATTTGATTCCCAGTCTAGATAAAATCTTAAATACATTTTAAGCTTAAATACGAAATTACGTTCTCAACTTTTTATATGTGGAATAAATGAATGTTTAATAAAATATAACTCCAAGACATTTTGCTTCTGAATTTGGGACCGGATATATAAAGGTCAAGGTTATTACTCGTTTCTGTCAAATACGGACTATTTTCTGAGCCAACTTTATATGCAAATGGAATACAAGCCGGGTAAATAAAGTGGATATCATTCGAACACAAGTTTTATGCCAGTTTCTGTGAGTGTATTTGAGGCTAAGAACTCAAATAGTAAATAAAAGTGAGGAACATGTTGTTAAACGCATAGTAATTTCTTATTAGAAAGTATTTCGAGACAAAGACCCGCATAACTATTATACTGTAATCCACGAATGTTATAGATGTAGATAAACCTTTTAGATGTTGTATTTATTTTAACTTTATTGTATTTCGCAATAAAAACATCGGTGGTGTATTTAATATTCAAAAAGAATCTCTTGCAGGTATCAGATGCCTAATGCAAAACCTTCCTTTTGAGGAGTATTTTTCTGTACCTATACTGAGGTTGCATTGTGTATGGGCTGAAGCGCAACACATTCTTGTAACCGGTATACCATAATCAATGGTGCTTATAGATCCACCTAATCAAGTCTGCATCTGATTCTTCTTTTATAACACCACGGCCATTGGGTACGTTTATCATAGATTACATAAAGGAAAGCCGGCAGAGAAGTTAAAAGTAACTACCGGTTGTTATCCACAACAAGCAAGAGGTAAATGCGATTTTCTATCTCATTAGACGAATAATGTTTCTAAAGGGCAACTTCAGATTTTAGAAATTTTTCAGCCAATAATAATTTGTCTGTCAGTCTAATTGACACACGGCATCTATTAATATGCTTACAGCTCGATATTCTCCCATATTACATTATTTAACTGTAAATACTTTAATGTAAAATGTTATCATTTTATATTTATGTACCCTCTAACAATATTTTCTTTTAAATAAAAAAATTCATTCGTTTTCTTCAGATAAGTTTCCAAAATAAAAATAAAGTGAGCTGCTAAGAAACAAATAGTTCTATGCAATTTGAAATAAAAATTTCAAATTGTATGGAAGCGACGTTGTGCAATAAAATTAGTACTTCTATAACTATTTTATAATGTAGAAAAATCAAAACAATTATGTCTTAATTCTAATGTAATCAAATTGTGTCCTAAATTAATTTTACACCATACTTCCCTGTCAATACATGCCATAGTTTTCACGTATACTTCTCTGTACAAAACACGAGAAGATAGAACACGAGTTCAGTATCCCATGCACCATCCTGAAACAGAAAAAAAATAAATTCTGATATGATTTTTGTTTGTATTGTTTTTGTCTTTAATTGTAGAAGACTATATTGTTTCTAAAAATCGCATTTCAGCGAAATTCATTTTGTGCGATAATCATTATTATAGCGTGCAGGTGATTGAGACAATGGTTTTTAGTTTCACTGCTTTGAAGTCGGTGACGTATATATTGCACGTATCAAAAAAGAAGAAACTTTACGAGGTGACGTTAATCTAATTATGTTTTCATTACTTAATAGATATATACAAAAATCAACAAGTGAGGGCAGCGTTCACGGAAAACAGCTCAAACAAAGTTCAGCAATCTGAGAAAGACATCCGGTAAGAAAGAAAACAGAAACACGGCACTCTATCTTTATATCTTCATTAATGTATGTAACTGAATCGTTTGCAAATATTTATTGTAATTTTCCCAAAAAGTGTATCAATCACAGCAGAGGAACATTTTAGTCACAGACGTTCAATGTCCTGACAAATGTTCGAAATTATATTGTTTCATTAACAAATGGCGACGGGATATTAATTATCACTCAATCATGTGAAATGTTGAACTCAACCCTATTATGGATTCCCAATAATTACGGATATCGTGGAGGTTCAATGAACGTTGTATTACTTATAAATATATTGACTTTTATTGTTCTAGAGAAGAGAATTATTAACCATTTCTATGTCATAGCTGTAATGAAAGATAGACCGACGCTTTATCATCTTAAAATAGATACCATTCCCCCAGGCTTTACATCTTCATTAACGTAAATTACTCCATCTTATGCAAATATTCATTGTAATTTCCCCAAAATGTATATCAATCAAAGCAGAAGAACATTTTGGTCACAAACGTTCAATGTCCAGACAATATTTAGATTTTCAATCAGGTAATGACAGGAATCAGTTTCATTTCTATATGATATATTTAATCAACACACATATGACACTAAACAACAAATACTGATACTGCGGGCGTCAACAAATCAATGGCAAAACCAATGAACGTTCAACACATAAACTTAAAAGAAGTAATACAACGTACGTGTGGATCTAAGCTTGTTAATTTTAGCAAGCGAACATATTTCGTATGTTTGCTTACATCTTTATATGTTTTCTTGCTGTCTATTAATATGAACACAATGTGAAAAACAAAACTGTATTTGAAAGAAGAATACTGTTTTAAAATCTGTTTGAGTTGTTTCGTGTAAAGGAATATTTTTATTTATGATGATCGTCTTATTCCAGGTCATTTTCTGCATGCAAAACTAAAATATGATTATGATATTGAATCATACAAAATCGTCTTTCAACGCAGCTCTAGCAATTAATTTCGAATATATGAGCACTTATTATCAAAATATGCACTTTAGAATTGTAAAGCGCTTTGAATTCATTGACAGTATTCATAAACTATTAAACATGTATTGAATAACTATCATATCGAATAACTCGCCCTTGTGCACAAATCGCAAGATTTGCATTGCTTGCTATCCAGTCAGTATATTTATTATTACATTAACGAACGATGGAGTTCAGACAGTCAAGTCCGTTTAAACAAATGAAGAAGATTAAAGGATAAGAACTCAAATAAATATTATCGTTTAAAAAATGGCCCATAACCAATATTATTGTATGATTAAAAGTTTTATAGATTAAACGTTATATAAAGGAATAAGTCACATGCCGTCGTCATAGCAGAAAAGATGCAATTTGGAAGGATATTCAGTTAAGTAAATAGAATTAACAGAATGTTATTTTACGACTGATCCATATTAATAGAAACAAAGTATTTAAAAATGTTATTGGTGTCAATATAAATAACAAAATCATTAAGAAAGAGAGGCATTCAATGAACGCATCCCAAGCACAACCCAGCACAACCGGCAAGGAGACAAAGAAGGTATGCATTGCTGTTATCTGATTGATGAGATGCTGATAAATATCACTCACATACAAGCATTTATTTTCGCTGAAAAAAATCCACAGTTTTAAATATATTTACCGAGAGCCTTTCTTACGATTTCCTTAAAACTTGTAAATAACTCGACATTATGTCAATCTTAATAATATATCAACAACTACGCATTAACAATTTTACGATGGTATGCTTGAGATTCAATGTCCTGATAAGACGACTACTGTGGTACAATGAATTATTTATTGCATTTAGGGACACACAACTCCACGAAAACCAACCAACAAGTATTCAATTAACCATTAACCATTAATTCAATAAATAAATGAATATATCAATAAATAGATAAGCAAACAAACAAATGAAAGCAAGAATGAATGAATGAGTCGGTCAGTCGGTCAATCAATCAATCAATCAATCAATCAATCAATCAATCAATCAATCAATTTGTTTCAAGAAAATTAGTGAAAATCAATACAAATAGAAATACATTTGTTTTAGCATTTTTTCAAAAATGTTAATGGATTGCAATAAGCTAGCTTAGGAACAAATTTTTAGTATTCTATGTGTTTATTTTTAGCCTATATTACATCAGAAATAATGAACGCATATTTCTCACACACGTATAAATTAAGGACATGTGCACTTATTTTCCATGAAATTCTAGTACTTATAGCATAAAACTGAACACTTATTTCTAACCCCGACTAAATGACTAAAATTATTTTATTTTTATGCAGAACATGGTGCCAGAAATGGTTTAATTGATTATATGACATTTCATCTTATTCCTTACTTATGCGCTCCTTCACTGTTAGCGCCAATTAATTCGGCGCTGTGAATGTGACAGTAGTCATGTCTAAAAAGTTACTTCAGCATTCAAACAAATATTTCTTAATGCGTCATTTAATGGTGAGTTTAAAGCATCATGGAAAGTATCACGTTCAAATGTCGTTGAACGTTCTGTTTTGATGATTGCAGGAAGATATATGAAATTTTATCTTAATGCCATTAACTTTAAGCTTCAGACGCTCGTGTGGTGTATATGATTATTATTGTCAAGAAAAATATTTTTCTATGTACAATAATCCTAAAAGATGTTGTATAAATAGCTAATACAGTTGGTTAATATAATAAGGCGCTAAATATAGAAACAATCAGCGAAATATTATGCAGACATCCACATTTGGAGTTGAAAAAGCGGTCTCGTTTAACAGATATTTCCTCTTAAGATTGTTTAAGGATCTGCGTCAATCACTACAGAAACGTCAACGACCGAGATTAAATCAACATACGCCGCATGTAGACAGATTGTTTCTTGAATCTTTAATGTGATAAATGCTTTGTTTACAATAGCAAGCGAGTAACACATAGTCCACCATTTTCCATAAATAAATCTGTACCAGATTTTATTGTGTTCGGGTTATTTTTACTATGAATGAAGAAAAATGTGTTTGTGCCAAGAAAATAGATATTTAGTCGATATTGAATTATTATGTTATTAATTGAAACTGTTTTCGTCTTCGGAACGTTACAGGTATAAAAAACCCTGACCGAATGTAAAATGATCTAATCAAAACAACAACAACAACAACAAAAAGATGAAAAGTATATATAAATCAACACACATTTTTTAATGTACGTGGAAAAAATATCAACTTACTACATCTTGCAAGTTTACAAGTTTATGACTGAAAACATTAAGTAAAATGGTTATTTTCCAGTCGTTTGTACATCGTGTTTGAGAATGTTAACAGTAAACATCATTTCTTGCTATCAGTGTGTTAAATGTATAGGCTGGAGAAAACAGGAAGCCGAATTAGCCTTCAAAATTACATCATTATACACATGTAAAAAAGTTAAAACTAAGTCACAAATGTAAAGAAAGCACAATGCTCTTGTATTACTCAGCAACTATAGGATAGACATGAGATTATTCGTGATCTATGGTATTATGTTGTGCTTTGTAGGAGCACATTTGTCTCGGGACACATTTGTATCACGAGGTGTGACTGATATGCCCGTAAATATTCATATTTTCGACAATTGGAAATGAGACAGATGTGTTCGAGACATTATAGAAATGACACTCGAAGTACATTTGTCTCATATTCTTCCAAAAAATTCTAAAAAGGTAATAATTATTCCCCTACTTATACCGGCTTCCAGCCATTGTTCTGTGTTTCCTGTATCTATAATTCCGTTTTGAGGTCACTTTCGGTCAATCAAAAAACTTAATGCCTCTGCATAGGATTCATATACATAACTTAAAAATATCCTGTTCTGCATGTCACAATGAAATTTTTCATCAGTCGTTATTAATTGTGACACGTTTTATCAGGGTTCCCACAAAGAAGAGAAATCAAAATTCCAAAACTTTTTCATGACTTTTCCCTGACCAAAACCATTTTTCCCTGACCAATAACAGCGTCAAGTCTGCACAATCTTAGAGCATAAAATCTATATTTTTTTAAATTTCGACCTCCTCCTCCCCATATTTGCCAACCTCTCCAATTCTTTATTTTAAATTATTTCAGATGAAAAAATACATGAATATGAGCAAGCAATTGTCATTACCGACTTGTCTTGTTTACTTTCAACAAGTATGAGTACATTTATTCAAAATGTAAGTTTTTGATAATACATGTCATGCTCAAAGTTATTTCATTCTCTTAAAAATACAAAGCAGTGTAATCAATGGAGGATTGACTAAACCAGGCATGCATTTTACTAAAATATATATGTATGTTAGTAATCAATGGAAAACTGGGGGTGAATAAGAAAAAATAAGGAAAGGTAATAAAGGGGCCAAATTTAAAAAAAGGAAAAACGCAGAAAAACTGATAATAATAGTATATAGAAAGAGTTTAAAATCCCAAAACTACTAGGGTTTTTTTTGTATCTAAAATTTTTGGGGCTTAATACATGTGTAAAAAGCATAAAAACACCAAAAAATTTGTTTTGGAAATTTAATAAAAAGTCCACAAAGTGTTTTCTCAATTTTTTTCCCAATTTCTTTTATTTGGCATTTTTTTAAATTTTTTTTACTTTTCCCCTTTTGACATTTGGGCCAAGGTGGGGAAAAGGGCATTGGATTTAAAGCTTTGGGACTTCAACAAGCAAGTCCATTTCATTTTTTTCAGCCTTCTGTGCCAGATTATCAGCTTCTTTCACAATAACAAACCATAAAACAGATCAGGAGGCAAGGGACGTTTGAATCCCTTTCAGCTTCTTTCTTTAAAAGTTAGTTTATGTAAATGATAAAAATATCCAAAATCTTCAGGCATAAAATATGATAACCAAGATCAACAAGGAAAAGGAGGCGTTCAATGAACGCGACGCATATTAATAAGAGTAAATGAATATAAAAATTAAGACGCTCATTATCATAAATAACAACAAAGATACCCAAAAAATGGAAGAAACTGTCTTAGCCTGTACTGATTTTGCTTCCTGCTGTTTGACCAATACTATTCTCTTACAAATCCCCGATGTTGTTACTTTTCTTATTTTTCAAATTTCCCTGGCCAATTTCAATACAGTACTTCTTGACTTTTCCCTGACCTTGAAAAAATCATATTTTCCTGACTTTTCCCTGACCGCGGGAACCCTGTAATCTTTCCGATGCTTAAAGTTTCATAAATTATTTAAGAAATATTCTAAGCAACAACAAGATAGTATCTACTGTGGCATAAAATGGATATATGATTTTCTTATGTTTAACATGCGCAAGTGATAGTTTTTATGTTGCTTCGCGATAATATTACGTGCGTACGCGATAGCTGTTACGTTCTAAAGGGAAACTAAATTGGGGGTGCGCACGGGCGATAAACTATTTGCGCCGGGCCACCGAATAGGAAATTTCCCGCATTTGAACCCTGAAAGGGCTTTAATATAAGGAAAATAAAATGAGAAGACCCATACCACACGTTATTTTGTTTTCAATCAAAATATAAGATAAAAAATACCGGAAATAATTCCCGCGAATTTGCTGGTTTCAGTTAGGGCCATTGAAAAGCAGTATCATCAGGTTTGGGTCGCGGACGCGACCTTGCAAGTTTAAAGGTCCCTGGTTGCAAATATGAACAATATCTTTATACTAATTGACAAATTATCTTGTGAAATTAAAGGTTTTTTCTGTTCCATCATTTTGTCCTATAGTTTTAATGATTGGTAGGCCCATATCTACTGTCTCTATTGGAATAAAGATTATTCTTATGTCATAATTATTTTACGGACAATATTTAATGTGATCGCGATCAGTATCACTGTCGTAACCCTCAGCTTGACTCGGACGCCTGACACGATCAATTGAACCTACAGCATGTCTAAAGTAGGACATTTAATTTTTCTCAATTCTAACTTAAGAAAATTGTTGAAATCACGATTTCCTACCCCAATTCTTCCTGATAAAGTGGATCATTCTGTCCCGGAAGTCCGAAACCACTTCGAAGCATTCTAAGAGCATATGCATAATCAGTGATAGATTCACCAAATTCGCGACGGCGGTTTTTAAATTGATTTTTGTAATTAATGGAGATCTGTATCAGGGAATTGTAAATTGTTTAAACTCCGTATAGGAACTGGAAATTTCATAAGGTATGTAATCAAGAAATCTCGCTGCGTCGCCAGTCATACTAAGTTTAAATCATCAAGCACATGTTTCAAGATTCCATCTTTTATACTGAGCAATTTCTTCAAACATTCGAATAAAGTCGACCATGTTTCACTTCCAGAAAATGTTGGGGGCCTTGTAACACCGCACTTTGGGGTCAAACGCACTTTAGGGTCCGACCCCAGAGTGCGTTACGCACTTTGGGGTCCGATTTCGACCCCAAAGTGCGTTAAACAGGTACATATGCATCTTTGAACCTCAAGGCAAACGACCGCACTCTGGGGTCAGAGAAAATTTATGTTCATAATTTTTTAAATAGTATAGTGTAAGTCAAAGCAAAAATTAGTAAACAAAATTAAGGTATTTAATAGACACAAAACATGTGCCCTGAATCAATAGGATTTAAATGGTCTTGATTAGTAAAGTGAAGAACTTTCACTAAATAAATCACCAAATAAAGAATGCACACCTTACATTAACCCCATTTTTTTAGCTAAATGCATCATTTTCCCAAATTTGTTATTTACACATTTTACAGAAATAACAATAGTCTTACAATAGACAAAGGTAATAAATTCTGGGTAATCTTAGTAAGACATTTCAGTAAAAGATTTTGCCTGATAAATATGTAAAATAGCCATTTATTTAGCTAAATGTGGCAGCATAAGAAACTTGACTAGGTGTAGATGCGGCTTTAAGTAGTAGTCCTTTAACAGGCAGTAACCTAAAATATCAACTAATTTAAGTAGTCGCACATTAAGAGCGGAGCTTCAGAATAATGTAAAATTCTCACTGGGGATATAGAGGGGAGTATGGGGTATCGATCCCACCGAGGGTTAAAAATAACATTTTAAAGGTCCATTATGCTTTTATTTGTTTTTCTTAAAAGCTTTTTTATTTTGATGTTCTTTTATATTATCAAAAACATACACATTGGCCAATTACCTGAACCATTTTTTTCATCTGTTGTTTTTTGAAAATGCTGAGTATAAGTATTTTATATGGAAGTCAAATACTACATTGTTTTGACTATTTTTTATGACAAATGAATTTTCACATTTTTGCTCTTTTTATATTCAGGTAATTCAATAGCATTTACATTTTTTCTCTAGATAACCTCTTTTTTTTTAACATTACAAATTATGTTTAATTCTCTTTCGCAAGAAGTATGTTATTTAAATTTCCCTTTTAAAAAGCCACATCCTTGTGGAACTTGTGGTGTTAGGAGCTTTACAAAAACCCTAAAAGGTTTTTGATAAGCTTAATAACGTATTTTGTAAAAATCCTATTTTTAGTCCGAAAGAAAAACTTGAATGTTTCAACCCAGAACTTGCAAATAGAGTAAATTTATAGGTCTTTTGGAAAACAAAAAATAACCTGCAAATTTTATTTCTTCCCAACATAGTTAAAAAAGGGGGTTCAACACACTGGCAAAAGTTATAAGTAAATGACTGACAGAACGAATATTTTTCGCAGCATCTTTTTTAAATTTGGAATACACAATTCTGTTTACTTTGAGTATTTTGAACGTTGCATAAAAGTGACATTTGCAAACTTTTTTTTTGTTTTTGATAACTTATTTTTTCGTACATATTTTTTGGGTTTTTTTGTTTGTCGTACATATTGTTTTTAGTTTTGAATACATACTTTTTTTTAGTTTTGCATACATATTCTTTTTTAGTTTTGCATACATATTCTTTTTAGTTTTGCATACATATTTTATTTTAGTTTTGCATACATATTTTATTTTATTTTTTTGGACATTTTTTTAAAAATCTTTTTCGTGCATATTTTTACATGACGCCATTTGCAAAGTAGAGGTTTGGATAATTACGCCCATTTGTGAAACACCATTTTTTCAAAACACTTCGCCATCGGTAATTACAGTACCCCCCCCATTTGCAAACGCCATTTGCAAATGCAACATTTTTTATTTTTGGAGGTATCAAAAAGATAACAACACTTTATAGTATATGATATACATGTACAATGTATATACATGTATATATATTATATAATTTTTTTTTTCTAAATCATTGGAATATAAGGACCTATTTAGATCTTTTAATTGTGCATTATTGTAATACACCAGTCTTTGTAAACCACCTCCCTTGCCCGGGGGGAGTGCGGGTTAAAAAAAGAATCGTGTTTTGATTGTCTGCACCTTCCGGGGGCATAAGGCAGGAATGTTATTATCTGAATATCCCCCGCAGGGCGAATATTTTACCAGTGGTCGGCTTGGTTTAAAAAGTCAATGCCCCCCCCCCCGCTATTCTCAAAGGGTGGGGTTGATTGTTGCATTCATGGAATAATAACTGATCACCAATCAACAGCCCTTTCAATAGACACTTATATAATAAGTATATAATAATAAAAAATAAGTGTATAAAATACATATGATTTAAAAAACGGGCCGAAAAAGGTCCGCCGAAACCAGACTTGCGCGGCCAAAAACAACTTGGTCGATTCCAAAAAATGGGCCGAAATGTGATTTTTTTTAATGCGTTTATTTAAGGTCGCCGCCGGAAAGCCCATATGGGCGACCGTACACTCAAGTCATGCCATCCTAGAGCGTCCCGCCGTGATTTTTCGTCGATTTCTTTCCAGCTTTATTGGTGGAGGAAGACCCCAGGTGACCCTCCGGGCATTATTTCAGGCACAAGCGGGCACCTGGGTAGTACCACCGACCTTCCGTAAGCAAGCTGGATGGTTTCCTCACATGAAAGATTTCGACCCGAGTGAGGATCGAACCTACAGCGGTGAGGGACCTGTGATCTCAAGTCAGCGACCTTAACCGAAATGGGACCAAACCACTGTGCTAGTTTTATACTCGACTATGGGCTGTTATGAGATGTGAAGGCTGTTTTGATTGGCTAAAAATTGTACGAAAAACAAAAATAAAATATGTACGAAAAACTACAATAAAATATGAATGCAAAACTCAAAAAAAAAAAAAAAAATATGAATGCAAAACTGAAAAAAATATGTATGCAAAACTTAAATAAAAAAATGCAAATGTCATTTTTATGCGTTATTTTGTTATATGAACACAATTTTTGGATATTTAAAGTGGTAAAATTAATGAAACTTTTATCACATAAGCATCATCAAAGTATTGACCGCCATCTTGAACCTCACCTCAAATATGTCAATCTCGCAGATCGAAAATAAGTCAATATTTAGTATTTAAGCAGAACTCAGATTACACTTTTAGAACTCTGGAACCCAAAGTGCGTTGATATGTAGCATATTAACGCACTTTGGGGTCAATTTCTCGATTTTGACACCAAAGTGCGTTTGACCCCAAAGTGTGGTGCGAAGTTTAACGCACTTTGGGGTCGGACCCCAAAGTGCGTTTGACCCCAAAGTGGGGTGTTACAGGGCCTAACCTCACTAGCTGTACTATCATCCAACATATGCATAGTACATGTATCAGCTTGAGACTGAAGTCCCAAAGTATCCGGCCCTAAATCATTTCTGTTTTGTAAACCTTGTGACCTGTGAGACATCGACACGTTTTCTATATGCAAGTAAGATTGACGCAAATCCCTAGTATTTAAAAAAATACCCGACATAGGATCAGGATACGTATCAGAGTTATCTGTATGAACATGAAACCTTTGTTGCGGCAAACCTTGCCTCGAAAGATTTGAATTCATAAATGCATGAGGATTGTTATACCCAACATTAAAATAAGATTGTAAGAGAGCTCGAGTCCCAGCACTAACGGAAGCATTATGAAAACAAGATGCCATGATATTTGGTAAAGAGTATACAGAAGAATTGACAGTAGGAATACTGTATCTTAGCCAAGTATTCATTTATAAAAACTGCAAAATAATAAGTATAAAATGAAATATGAATGCGAAAGATGTGATTTTATATTGGCCTTAATATTAATGATTTTCTAAAGCTAACTCCAAAAGAAAGAAATTAAAGCGATTTATTTTATGCTTTTCAGTGGATTACTGATTTATCCGTGAAAATTATATTTGATAATTTCACAGTGAAAATTATCAAAATATAATTTCACACTTTTCAATGACGAAACTATTTTTTAAAGATTTTCCCCATGTGGTACCTCAATTTTATTTTTGCTGACAATTCTGACAATGTCAGGATGTTTAAAGAAAAGCAAAGCTGAACTTGATAAATAACTTAAATGTCAAAAGTAATAAAAAGAAGAAAACTTCTATTCATTCAAATTCCAATCACCAAATTTCGTCTCTACATTTTTTTGTTTCATTTTTTACAGTCTGAAAAATACATTCCTTCCACATGCAAAACTGCTCTTGATGACATTTGGGCATATTAAAGTATCCTACGAGCAATAACTGCGGTATGCTTTATGAAAACTTGAAAAGCAATGACAGCTATCCCCGTAGACTAGGTAAAAAAACCCAGCGTTCCTGAGCTAGCCTTTGAAGTTTTCCATTTTCCTTGCTGCTATTTGAATGCTTTCACATCTGTCAACACTTATTTTTGGTCTGTTACAATCCTCAAAAAAGTTTTCTTTCTTTTAAAAAGGTGTATGACTAACAAATCCAAATGATATCCGTCTGAATCAAACACAATTATTTTCCTCCCGTGAAATACACAACTTTAAAAAATGGCTGCCGCTTACATTTAACAAAGGTCTAATATTAATTCGCAGTAAGTAACGGAAATATGGATGGATGGTTGGACTTTTTTTCCTACAAGAACTGTTTGTTTTTATTATTAAAACAAGCGATCATTCATATTTTTTTAATAAAATGAATAATATCACCGTTATTTAACATTGATTGTGGAACTATTTTTTCAGCCCAAGACATCTTGTATTTAATGAGAAATTCCGACTAAATGGGGCTCTCAATGGGGAAAACAGATTTTAATATTAACGTTAATATTATAGAAATTTCGTTTTAACTTGTTTTTAAGCATAAAATAAAAAGAAAATTTGTTTGTTCGTTGTGTAAGATGTAATTTTATTTCATCTCGTGAACTTTAAAAACAGTATTCTCACTCGTGGCGACGCCACTCGTGAGAATACTGGTTTTAAAGCCCACTCGATGAAATAAAATTTCATCTTACACACAAACAAACAAATATCCTCTATGTAATGTCGAAAGTAGGCCCGTTCAGGGACGCCAAAATGTAGCAGGAGACAGGTTGCAAAACTATCACAAAACTATCACAACCTGGCTTCGCAAGTTCCTCTCCCTTTTATGCTACCGATTTATGTAGAGCCTGAAGCTTGACCTCACTTTGTTTCCTTAATACTGAACCTTTACTGTAGGGAATAACAAAAAACACCAAGTTTCCAGCTCTAATTTGTTTGATACAGATTTATATATGATAATATATTCTTCATTTAAACATTAAGTTTAACTTAGAATTACCTTACTAACAAGTAATAGAAAGAGCATCGAAACACGAAGCTATCTGATTTGTACGCCCCCGAGTATAAATCAGATTGCCGAGTGTTTTGATGTTCAAATTTTTTTAGTTATATTAAATATCAAATAGACCTGTTATAAAAGACGGTAACTACTATTAACGTCTTGGCCAATTTTAAAATAAGTGCTTTTTAATTATTAAATTTTAGATTTCTCAAACTTAGTATGGGATTGCCCCATCTTCCTCCCATGGCAGAGGTTGTACGTAGAGACTACCCTGTCATGGGGGATATGGTATGCACATAAACACATGTACAGATATAACAATAAGTAATTAAACCTCAGCTCCCCCTTTTTAAAAGGTTATAAATGAAGTATATGCTCGCCAATATGGTCTCTTTCCGGTGGCGAGGGTAAACAAACCCAAACACACACACACATTTGATGTTCTTTCTATTTTGTATCATAGTCAAACATAAAAACACGTTCCCTGTTGTCACAGTATGAAACCCGAGTAAAAAGTAACCAATGAACGAGCATCTGAATATGAAATTTCTGCCGCTTTCCCTTTCTCTGCCGTCACAATAAATAAACCCCGCCAAAAATGAGCCAATCAATGGGCATGCTCTGGAGTGCGGGTAACTAATACCTGCACTCCAGTTAACTATATGTATACGATTTAACTCTGACACATTATCAACAGAAAGTCCCCAACTATGATACAATAAACGCTTACTTTTATAGTAATCACCAAATACAATTCAACTAACAATGTATAATAATTGAAGAGAGAGAGAAAGTGATTGACTTTTACTTTTAATAAAATCTAACAAATTTAGAAAGGAAAAGTTGTTGTAGTTTTGCTTTGTAATCTTTGATACCAAAGATCACAATAACATCTAAATGTATATACCAATGCTATTTTAAACTCAAAACAACCAATATTACAACCTATTATTTTAAACAATTAGTTTAATAAATTTAAATTAATAATTATTATCGAGTCAAAATTACTAAAGTCTTATATTTGGTTATACTCTTCGATATTAACAAATTCAATCTTTAATAATATGCATTAAATGCTGTGTGTAAATTGAGATTCTAAATGTAACAAATCAGCAATGGCATATTTTCGACCCTTTCCGTCAGTCTTCGGTTAAGGACCTCAAACAAAAAAGTATGTATACACAGAACGAATACGGTATTTCGGTCAAACTTAGCTAAGAATTTAAACATGTTAACAAATACTAATTAATGCTGTGAGTTGTTGACAAGTTGTTTTTTTTTACCAAGGAATTAAAAAAGGCCACATAAAATAAGCAAATTCGAAGATATAAAAGTAAACACTTTATAATTTCTAGACTTATTTTAAAAATTATGGTTAGAGAAACCGAAATTTAAAAAAAAACTTATACACGATTCATAGCATTACTAAAACATAGGCGATTTGCACACTATTTTTAAGAATTTATTTTTTAAACTAACTCTCATTAAATATTTAATACGAAAGCAAACCTGATGAACAGTATACATTGTTTGTTAACACAATCTAAACAATGCAGGATGTCTATCAAAATGCACTTAAAACAAAAAAAAAACTTGAATGCTTTATCCATTAAATAACTGTTAGAAATAAATGATTATTATGTATAGGCTAAACATCGATTTTTTTAAACGAGTCAAATAAGATGTATCAAGTCTCTGGAGATCATTATATTACTTCTTTCAAATGTAAGCAATAAAACTACAGGAATTTAGTATTTCATTGTTTATATAGCCAATATAAGAATTCTAAAGGTAAAGTAAACAAATTACTCCGTTGAAAAGGCAATCAATAATATTAGAGCTTATATATTTGTGAATAAAACATTTTTTATTATAAATGGGTTTTCTATGCTAGTGTTGGATATACATGTATATATATATTAAAACTATGAAAATGTAATCATGAATTGTACTTTATAAAATTGTTTCGAACATTATTTAATAAAAATCAACAATACAGAAAGTTCATATATCGTATCATTTTTAAATCATTCAATCAATTGTTCAGATTGTTTATTCTGTGAAATAAGTGATCCGTTAAAATAACTTAATACAAGGCAACCAAAAAATTCTTATAAGATTACGCGATTTTAACACTAAACTGCATGTATAATATTTAATAATATTTTCAAACAAGTTCATTTCTTGTTACTCAATTGTGTGCAAAAAATTCCTTATTTTGTACATTAATGACATCATATGTCTCCTTGTCTTCCCTTAACTTGTCATCCAGGACCATATACTCGTTGCCATCAACGTTTGAACTCGGAAACTTGGAGTTTGACATTTCTGTACATTCGTGTTTACGACTTTCCGTTGCTGAATATGATAGATTAGCATAGTCTGGAACTCCTCTTCTTTCCCTAGATATGGTCAATAATTTATGTAAGGTAAAACGTATGCATATTCAACAATAGAATATAAGCAAGTAATGAAACTATTAATACAATAGGTGCTTATATTACTTTACCGATCGCTTAAAAATGGTAAGATGTTAAATCAATTAGTATTTACATTGAAATATATAAGAAAATATTAACTTACAATGAGTTCACGTGTATTTCATTTTGTTCTGAAATGTACAATGCATAAACACATATAAAAGTGCCATTAAACAAAAAGAAATTGCTTTACATACAATTTTCAATTCCTTTGAGTTTATGTACAAAAATGAGATCTTGCATGAAATGCCTTTTTAGTACATGAATATCAATGTAATCTCTTGCTAGAAATGATAACGTACACGATATAATTCATTTGCAACATCATTTAGAAATCGTTTCGGACAGAGTAATATTTCTTCGTTTACTCCTTTACCTGAAGCTTATGAATTTCAACAATCGAAAGTATATCTAAATAAATATTTATTATTAAATATTGAGATCTGTATGAAGTAATATTTGAATAATTTGTGTACCTTTGACACCCTTTGCTCGCTTCAACTGTAAAGTGATGTAACCAGCATAAACCGCTAATAAGATTATGACTATTCCGAGGACACATCCAACGATTATTGCCGATGAGCTTTCATTTAAACAACGATATGTTTCACAATCCAATGGTCTTTCTGAAAGAAATCAAGTCGTTATCATTAACATGCACTTGCTTGTTTGTTGTTTTTTGTACCGTTGAAGTGACAGAAGTGTCATACTTGCATGGATATGTAATGTTATTTAATTAAAACGTATAGGATCAGACACTGCACTTTTCATGAAATAACATCAGGAATTGCCAATAATCATCTGTCAAACATGAGTGAAATCGATACCTCAATATATCAAACAAAATAAAAAAGAGGCGAGTTGGTCAATTCCTTATATCTATTTCTAACTTACCGCATAGGACTTTACTAAAGGATAAACATTTATGTGGCTGTTGGTTTATGCGAATCATCTTAAACACTATTTATGACAAAGTGTTCATATTTCACATACTGATTAGGCATAACTAGTAAATGACACCTATTGATTTTAGGGTTACTGTGTCAAAGGGCTTAAATGTCTTAACGGTTTTCGCTTATTATCTTAAAATCTATTTATCACAAAGTGTTCATATTTCACATACTGATTGGGCACAAATAGTAAATGACCCCTATTGATTTTACAATTACTTGGTCAAAGGTCAGGTTACAGGGGCCTTAAATGTCTAAACGGTTTCCGCTCATTATCCTAAAAGCTATTTATCACAAAGTCTTCATATTTCACATACTGATTTGTCATAACTAGTACATGACCCCGATGTATTTTTGGGTCACTAGATCAAAGGTCAAGGTCACAGGGACCTTGATATCCAAATTGTTTCCGCTTATATAAAAAACGGTTTATTACAAAGTTTTAATATTTCACATATTGATTTGACATATGTAGTAGATGACCCCTTTTGATTTTGGGATAACTAGTTTGTGATGTATCCGGAAAAATGAATAACCTTCAATGAAAGAAGATATTCTGCTAGATTGCAATGAACACCTGACCATGTTATATATCAACCCTTTACAATATCGCCAAAAAGGCTATCTACTGATTGCAACTACAGTCCAAGATGTTAGTAAAATACGGAAAAAATCATAAATGAACAGATGAGTGAAAAACAAATCTTCAACTGCTCGTTTGATTGTAGCTGTAAACAATCACATGATCTGCCATGTTTGAAACTTGAATCTACACCATCCATATTGAATGACTTGACAAGTAGCCTCATCTTCTTCCGTTATCATAGGTATACCGCAGACATAGAAAAGGCAATTTTGCACCTTCAATTAGAGGAGAAAGAACGAAATTTCACGACATTTTTTTCCGGCTGAGTAATTCTTATGTTGAGAGAAGTCCTTTGAAGACTCAATCTTTTGGATTAAAAACGGTTCTGTTTGCTGCAACCTGCCCCCGTTTATCCTAATTGCGACTCTGTTTTTCTCTATTTTGTTGATATTTTTCCGACAAACCAGAAATTTTATGTTAGACGGAGGTTTGAACCTTAGGTTATGGGCATCCGATAGCCGAGAACAAACAAGCTCTTGACACCGGCACAGTCACCAAAGTACTTTGCATGCAATGGAACACAGAAACAGACGAATTATCATTCATAGACAAACACATTCCCATAAAAGCCTACGCTTCCAAACGCGAAATAATACAGCATACTTCCCGGATAAATGACCCGCTTGTTGCATTTAATTCTCCCGTTGCCATTCATGCAAAGAGTAAGCCATATGATCTCTAGAAGCACAAGTATACCCGGAATACCCAATTACCTGATGACATACGACACAGATGGTCAACGCTTGTTAGGAATTTAAATCTGACCGTGAAAATTAAAATTCTATGTTATAAACTTAACACGAGCTTACCTAGAAGACGAGTCTTGTCTTAGAACAGGCGGCACATATAAAAATAACGTCTTCGGTGATTCCAGTGAACAATATTATAGCCCTGTAGCCTATATTTGCAGAAAGCAGAAATCTACATTTGTCGTAGTAAAGAACAGTGTATCATCTCTAAAAACGTTGTCGGTACCACGATTGAAATTGATGACCGCTGCCGTAGGCTATCGACTCGCAAGTTATCTACTACGTACATGTTCAATAGATAGAGGTATCACTTTCATATGTTCAGAAAATCAAAAAACAGACAAAAACGATTCTTAGAAAAAACAGAGGGCAAGAAATAAAGAAACTGATAAATAAAAGGAACTGTAGATATTGCCCAACCAAAGAAAATCCTGCTAATCTGTTAACACGTTGTAATTCGTAATTCTGCAAAGCAATACAGATGTTAATATCTCTGTATATATATATGGATATGTGACCCTTTAATATGGCCTATATGGATTTGACAAGATAAGTCAGTTCTGAAAGGAACAACAGAAAGAATAAAATGTTTAGATGACAACAATATCGATACATCTGGAATTCATCGCTCATGCTGACAGTTTAGTAAAAGGGTTTGGGCCCAAGCAGATCCGACAGACACCTTTTTTTAAACCAAAGAAGCAGCACATTTAAAATGCATAGTAGGAATCGGTGAGCTTTCTTCTGAAAACCACTTTTTTTTAAAGAACACTGATGCGTACTAGCTGACGTTCGTTCCGGCGGCCTTTGTGAACAGTTTTTGAGTCCAATGTGAGTAAACATTTAATTTGACAGCCAAGTAGACATAATTATGACAGGTTTCCAATGGCCATGGATACTGAGAGATGTTGGGTGTTGCCGATAAATGCCGATAAATTGGGAACCGTGCGATAGAGGAGCAATTGACTTAAAAACAGCGTATGTATCAGTGACAGAGAATGGCAGTATTTACCTGCAATATATGTATATAGCTGTATACTTTGCCACACGTTTACTTGAAACCGTGCAGGTGGGAAGAACTTTGTAAAAGGACGGCTTGAAATAGTTTCAAAAGTAAGTTTTGAGTTACAGAAGACGTAACTTTACATCAGCCTAAGGAAAGAGATTTGTTGACAGATATCTGTGAAGAACTGTAAAGCAACTCTTTACAAAGGAACTCTTCAAAGCAAGTGTTAAGGCTTATTCGAGAGGATGAACGGAGTGCTCAACAGCAAATTACGAAACAAGTACCATGAAAAACTGCGATCGATACCTACCAGCAGATTTATTAGCATATAGACGAATATCAGTTTTTCTCATTTCGAAGTACTAAACGGAATAACAGTGAATGTCCCATGAAAATATCAAATGACATTTGGACTAAAATAGAATACACTGAAGTGCAGAATACATTTCTATAAAATTTATATTTAACCCGAAACTGCACTTTTAGGAAATTTTTGAGAAAGCCAGAAAATCCAAATGAAATCAAATACTTCATACAAGTACAATCGATCGAAATTTAGTTTACTAGTAGGAAATAAAGTTTCACTGCTTCTTCCCATAGAAAATATCTGCAGATAATCTTAGACAGTTTCTGCATGTTTGTCTGTACGACAAAATACAAAAGGTACACTAATTACAACGTCAATATTAGTTTTATTTATAATTGTAAGGCTGTCTATTTAAATATAGTTTAAACGTTGATAGATTCTATAAAAGCTAATTGACAATAAGTCAGTGAAAAGCGAATTTTTTTCTTCAATATTTGTTAATAGAAATTATAGACAATTCGTAAACTCTATTTTACGGACTAGCATCGTACAAACTGGTGTATCCAAAACCATCTGTTCTGACACATTTACAGCAGGTGGCCCATGGTTTACAAGTACATCTGCATTGCGCTTCTGTATGATTTGATTAAAAGAATGTGCATTGTAAGTAAATAGAAAATGCTTACTTTGTTGCCTTTCGATGCAAGAAAGTAAAATGATTTTAGATTAAAATTGGAAAAATTATTATCAGATACAAAATAAACTCGTTCAAATAAATGTTAACTTTCATTCCAAGAAGCAAGCGCAAAAAATTTATTTATATTTGTTTCTTAAACATTGCATTAACAGAACTTTGTTTGTAAAGATAATTTTAAGTAAATGAATTTATATGCATGTATACATATGCTGTTTTACCTGTTCTGATTCCCAACTCGTTTGTTTGGCTTGAATTTCCAAACTTGTTTCTTGCATATAAAACGAAATCATAATGTGTTCCACTGGTAAGTGAGGTAACTGTATAGTTCATTATTTTCTCTCCATTGTCTGGAATCTCAATATCTGTCCAAAACATTTCTGAATTTTTCTTGAATCTTAGTACAAATGTCTGACCTGAACCACTGTCAAAGCCTGGTCTCCACTGAACTGTTAAAGATGATTCTGTCAATTCTTTGCACAAATGCTGAAATTCTTCTGGGTTCTCTGGATTACCTTTTAATAAAAATGTATTCTTTTTACTGGTTTGAACATACATGTTTACGCTCGATGGCAAAACTAGTTCTTGCAACTTATGTTAATCACGGTCAAACCCGCTAATACTAACTAATACTTTTTAGAGTGTTTTTGTTTCCTTGGCCACCCAAAAATAAACAGCAATTGCTTATTTTGTTTCTGGGCTTGATTTTATTTTGCGACCAAGAATTTTTCACTGCGTCATTTTTGTGTGCCAGAAATAGGTTTTACAATGTTTTTCTTGCGATTATGTTTATACCGGTTAAAGAAGTAACCTACCAGATGGTACTTTAGGCTCTCTTTGACTTGGCAGTGCACTATACTGACCTGACGTGGCTTGCAATATTTTAATTTAAAAGTTTATAACCTTCTTGCAGTAACCATATGTATTACATTTTTATGCGTTCCGAATGGTGTGCATGTAGTCGCCGTTTTGTCCGTCCTTCCGTTCATCTGTCCAACCGTACAAACCAAGAGGAAATTACAGTTAAACTTCGTTCGCTCGAACTCGGATCGCTCGAATACCTCCCTTCGCTCGAACTCATCACCCAGTCCCGGCAAAATTCCTATATAATATATATTGTTCTACCTCGGATCGCTCGAACACCGATCGCTCGAACTCTCGAACCTGATCTCTGGTCCCTTCGGCAGAAATATAGTGAAAATCACACCTTTTCGGTCGAACACAAAAAGACAAGTCGGTATGTCCGAAATAAATGACAGTCGGCGACACATGTTTTTAACACCTCGTGATCGTGACAAAGGTGATACAAAATAAGAGGTGTTGTAATCGATTTGTTTGTTATGATAATATTGTTGATTTGCCGTTTATGGTAAAAAGAACGATAAAAAGAACTTGTGAAATAAGTGAAAAATGCATGCCGTTAAAGAATGACGTTTACCCAGACGGCTTTAATTACAACCGTGGTTCATGTTAAGTGAATCGTAACAGTGTTATCTATTTATAGAATGATACTTGTATGTGTGTTTATTTTAGTAAATGACTATAAATAGATGCTGCTGTAAATGTTTTTAATAAATATTTCATTCATTTATTTTTTTAAAATTGAATTCATCCAATTATAAACATATAAATATATTTTGAACATTGTTCAACAAGTTTGGTGTGATTGAATCAAACTCAACCAATTACTATATGCATGAATATAGATTAACACAGCGTACATTTGATACTATAAAACACTGGGATAATAATTCTAAATATGAAACGTGAAATATTCGACGAACAGATGTATTAACAAACAATTCTATTGACGCATTTATCATTCGACCGATGTAAGCTAGGAAGCTTTAGGCAGTTGATCAACGTAATAATAGTTCAACCTCGGTTGGCTCGAACTACCGATCTCTCGAACAAATTTTCACAGGCCCTCCGAGTTCGAGCGAACGAAGTTCGACTGTATGTAATATGGAGAACAATAGGTAACGGTACATTGTGTTTGATTCTATTCATTCCGTTTTTACGTGTGTGTCTTTTTTATGCCTTGTGTGACTAAAAATGACCGAAAAAATCAAAGGTACCATTTCTTGAGTGAGTCCGTCTGTTCATTTTTTTTGTTCGGGACATAACTTTGAAACAACAAGAGGTATCAACAAAAAAAAAAACTTAGTAGGTATATTGATCTCATTTAAGTGCAGTGCAAAAGAACTGTAACTCTGCCTTGCTTAATTTTGTAGTAATTGCCCTTTGTAGGTAGTTAGATCTGCAGTGCAAAAGAACCGTAACTCAGCTTTGCTTTTTTCTGGAGTAATTTTCCTTTGTTCATTTTTACACTTGTCCTGGTCATAACTCAGAGTGTATAATACATATAAACATGACACTTATAAGGTAGATTGATCTGATTGGGTAAATGTGCTGTGCAAAAAAACCGTAACTCTGCCTTGCCTATTTTTGGTATTATTGCCTTATGTTCAGTTTTACACTTTGAGCTTTGTTCGGGTATACTGTGAAACAACAAAAAGTATCAACAAGAAACTCAGTTTTTAGATAGATCTCATTAATTAGAAGTGCTCAGCAAAAACTTGTAACTCTGCCTTGCCTAAGTTTGTAATTATCACACTCTTAAACTTTGTCCGGGATATAACACTTAAACTACTAAAGGTACACTTTGCTGTGTCCAAAACCTATTAGGGGAGCATGACCTTGTTTAACCTGCTCTTGTTGTTTATTTGCACTCTCTGGCTTATTAGTTTTGGTGACAGTGAATTTTTGTGTGGACATTAGTGCCTTTTCAGACTTGCTTTTAAAGGCCACAAGTTAACCGATGAACTTTACCTGCCAATGATACTGACTGTTATGTACATTGATATTAAAGGACCCCTAATTTTTATAGGCTTTTAAAAAACAATACTTACTTTCCTCACAAGGTCAATTTTAAGCAAATTAAGAAGGACTATATGGAGTTGTTTTAGTTTTAGGTATTTATGAACTTTACAAACTTTATCTGATTGTAATGATAGTGTATAGAATTTGAACTACGTGAAGCGCCTATGATCATGTATATTGAATTTAAATAATCGTAACATCTCTAACCAAGTAACTTTCCAAGCGTCTTCATAGTTATGAATATCAAAATATTAATTCTTGTTTATTTCAACAACAATGTCATTTCTTTTAGTTGTTCAATAGCAACCATTTTCGCATTTCAGACATTGGGACTGTGACATTTATCAAAAATCATTGCGACGGGAATCTTACACATGACATGATCAACATGAACGAAATACCAATATTTTACCAACTATTTAAAGAGAAAAATTTAACAGATTTATTGTTTTCTGGTCCATCTGATTGATTCCAACACTTTTGAGTGTTAAAAATTGAGTCTCCCTCTAGAGACTTAATCAAACCGAGCCGGCAATTTGCATGTGATTTTGCCATTTTTATGTTTGCGATGGAACAATATTATCCAGATATTTATTCGAGTCTTGTTTGCATTTTTGCAAATTATCTGTTTTTATGCTATTAATCCCCGTATTTCCTACTTTTCCATATAAGCAGGTGCCCAGATCTGTGAGGCAGCTGTTGACTAAATACCAGTTGTTTTCTGTTTATCAACTCAAAGGCATTCTAAAACGTGTTATTGAATTATAACAAAGGCCTTTAAAATATTTAACGTGACACCTTTTAATATGCGTATAACATAAATGCAGACAGGATCTTAATAAAAGAAAGTATTACTTTAAATGAGCACAAAAAGCTTATGTTTTAGCATGTGCATAAGACCGACATTTAACACAAAAAATGAAAGGTTAGACATAAAGAGGCAAATGTATTACTTTCAGCATTGAAAACAATTAGGTTTTGCAGACGGATGGACATGTGTACCAAATGGGTGGTAAGGGGCCATTTATAGTGTTATTTTTATTTTTTGTATTTTGTAAGTTTGGCCTTCACAGAAATAGTCAATAACAATGCAACATTGACACTAGAAACTATGCACCCCAAAAAGCAGGTTCCTAACAGAAATGTAGAATTTGTTCGTAAGGAATAAAAAGAAATATCATTACCTTCTGGAATAAGAGTATAATTTTGTATAAACATATCAATTTCATTCTCAATCTTCAGCTGATATTCTCCATAATCTGACTGTGACACATTTTTAATAGTAAGACTCGTATTTACTCCTGTTGTTGATATGGATACAAGAGTATTGTTTGACAGTTCTTTCCATGTTGTTCCTTGTTTTCTCAACCATGTAAATGTTGGTGTTGGGTATGCAAGTCCCTTAAAGCTAAATAAAGATTTAACTCTAAGGGCACTGGTCACATTTTCTTTTACTGTCACCAATGGCCGCGGATAGCCTGAGAAGTAAAATATATAGCATTTATAATTTTTTTATGTAATAAACTAGAACAGTGAAATTCACCAACTAGAATAGCGATGCTTATAGATTTTAATACAAATGATATCGCAGATCACTTAATCGATATTGATACAAAGGTATTCTGTTTTTCAAAAAGGGACGTCGCAATCTGTCAGTGTACTTGATTAAGAGAAAGAAATTAATGCGCATCTTAAGTGTATAAACGTTTTTGTAAACAAAACTAATTGTGTTATTGTTTTACAATTTCTAATGTTTCAAATGATCTTTTTGTGATACATGTTTTAAGATTGACTAAATTATTTATAAAATATCAATTTCACTGTCTTCTTTTTAAAAAACAATAAATATGCAATTTAGTTGAAAATAGTGTAAACTTCTAACTTAACTCACATCTGACAAAAAGATTTAATTTCTTTTCAGAAGCTTTTCCTTTATTATGAGGATTACTAGCAGAACATATATATACACCAGTATCAAGACATGTTGCCCCTGCGTGATTGTAAGACAAAGCTGTTGCATTTTCTTTTCTCTGAACTGTTTTGTCTGGTAGTTGTATTACAATACTAGAGCCAGGATTACTGTCTACCGTACAAAGAAATTGTACGTCTGCTTTCTCATCTACGGTTACCGACGATTGTGAACTATGACTCCCCTCGACAATAAATGATGTTATTGATGCCATATCTGAACAAAATCAAAATAATGCATAATTAAGCAATAAAAATATGTAAACAAATACCTTATCATTAAAAAGAGTTTTACTATGCAGCATACTTAATGTGGTCATCTGATACCAACAAAATGCAGCGGTTACACAACAATTTGTTATTTTTGAAGTCAAACACATCCGAGTTAAATATAAAGTAAATATTAGCTAATTTAACAAAATTTATTTATTTTTTGTAAAAATTTAAATTCAAATTGCATAATTAATTCACCTTGATGTTCAATATTATTAAAATACCAAGGATACATTTGAATTTAACATCATGTCTCGTTTGTCATAAATGCCCTTTGGTCTAAGTAGCAGTCAAATACTTGTGAATAATTATGAACGTCATTACAATTCAAGCAAATGTTAATAGTTTAACATTGAATGTCATGGTCAAGTTAAGTTTAAGGTCATATCAAACTTTTTTCAAATTTACAGTTTTGATATATGTAATCTTTTGTTAAAGTATTGTTTTGTAAATATATAATCTAAAGCAGATTTAAAGTTGTCGACATATCAGCGGGATGGTCTAGATTATTTACATGTAAAAGTCAAATATGAGTTATCCAACAGGTCAGTTTTATTATAAGTGTTCTATTTATAAGTGCACATTTAGACGCCAGGGCAATTATGTGAACAAACTTGTCCACTGGCCCATAAGACCATCTTTCTGGCCAATTATCTATGCCTATATCTTCATCATAAACTAAGGAACACCTGGGCGGTAATAATTTTGACCTCATGGCTATGATTTGAACACACTTGGTAAAGCTCTGTTATATGTGTTATATGTGTTATGTCAAATATCTAAGCTTAAGCCTAACCAGACGTAATCATTTTCAATATTTTGACATACATATCAGAAAAATGCATGACCCTGGTGCAGGGTTAATTTTGACACTGGGGCCATTATTTAATGTTTGTAGAAATCTACTAGACTTCATATTAAATATCGAAGCTATAGCTCGTGCATTTTTCATGAAAACTATCTTTGAAGTATTTTCTGAAAAAAGGAAAGCCATGGCCCCTGAGATTGGGGCAAATTTTAACCCAAAGGTCTAATTTGTATAATTTCTGTACAGTTACATAATATGATGCTACACACAAAATAGCAAAGATCTACGCCATGCGCCTTTAGATAAGACGATTTGACAACGGACGCACTGACGGAAAATGTACGCTAGACACAATATGATCACGAACGCTCACTTTAAGCACCTTGTGCATAGTTGAGCCTATTATCAAGCAAAACATCAATCATTTGAATCTGAATATGAAGTTCAATGAAGATGTTTCAAGGTTGAAATGAGTTTTTTTCCATATATTAGCTAAAGGACTATGTCTGCCAATTTGTTGTTGAAAAAATCACTTAGCTTAAACTAGAAAAAGGAAATCGGGAAGAAAGTTTTAATAATTTGACCTTGACTGTCTAGCTAATTACAATAATGCCAAAAGTGTTCTGTTGTCCAAGTATCAATCAAATTTGTGAATAAATAGCGATGTTATGACGATCTCAGCTTACACAGTCACGGTAAAAGGAAAGGGTGGTTGTCCAATCCAGACAAATATCACATTTATAAGTAATTAACTTAACAATCAAGCAAATTTCAAACATTTGACCTTTGAGCCTGTTTTTCCTAAAGTCTTGTGTAAAGGGTTATTGTGTACAATTATGAAGATAATCCATTTAGAAATTTAAAAAAAGGCCTATGTTAAGGTTTCTCGACTGCATCATTAACGGCAGAGGCACAATAATTGACAAACTGACTGTAGGACTAGCTTGAAGTCTTTGTGCGATAAGTTGCGGTAAAATGTGTGTAAAAGGAAAGGTTCAATGAAGGATATTATCATTTTTGTTATTTACTATAGGTCGCAACTGTAAAATGAAATAATGGTGACGCCTTGTTTAATGGCAGATCAGTAATGTTTATTAGTGACAGAATCACAGTCCTTACTTGTGAACAAAATGAGTGACGTCAGTATTTATCTGTTTCTTTTAATTTCTTTGTTTTAAACCGTCTAATATTTAGGATCACCATTTTACTAAACCAACAAAAAGCATAATCCAGTGTACAAAACTTAAGTTTATGCCGAGTCTTCCCATAAAATTTAGTAGTATGAACGTGCCAATATAAAAAAAGGTTAAGAAGAACTGAAACTGCAAAGAACCACAAAACAATGATTACATTTTATTCTTACAGCGTCATTTAAACTACATAATTATGTAAAGAAAAAATTGTCTGGAATATACAAAAAAATTACTCCTCATTTCCATATTTTGCATTTATAAAAAAAACTTTACTTCCTAATTAAATAAACTCATTCAGTTCATAAAGGCTAAAACAATGGCATAAAAAGATCAGCTTCCGCACTTTAGACAATAAGATATGCAAAAGGTGATTAACATTTCTCAGAAATAACTTAAAAACCGTATTTTTAGGCATTCGTAATCCGATTTCAGTGGCAAGCGTTGCGACAATTTTAAATTTCTGGGTCTATTCTCAAAATATGTATAACTATTCTGGAATCAATGGAGGGAGCAAATGATCTTGAATTTCCCATAAAATGTATTGGTCTGAAACTTCATTTAACTGTGACCTATAAAATTCAATTCCAATCATTTCAAATTACCACAGTGGAGTGCTTATAAGACAATTGTTTAATTCACAAACTTTTAATATTGCACATAAAAAGGACTGTTAACGTGTACCTAATAACACTCCCCGACCTGCAGCCTATCAACCTATAAAATTGATGACTTATTATACCCCTTTGAAAAAGAAGGGGTATCTTGTTTTGATAATATCGGTCGTTCGGTCAGTTTGTCTGTCGGTAGACCACATGGTTTCCGACCATTATCTTAAAAATTATTTGTCACAAAGTCTTCATATTTCACAATCTGATTGGGCATAACTAGTTAATGACCCCTATTGATTTTGGGTTATTGGTCAAAGGTCAAAGTTACAGGGGCCTTAAATGTCAGAATGGTTTGCACTCATTATCTTGGAAGCTATTTATCACAAAGCCTTCATATTTTACACATTGATTGGTCATATTTAATAGATGATTCCTATTGCTATTTTGGTCACAAGGCCAACGGTCAAGGTCACAGGGGCATTGACTGTAAGAATGGTTACCGCTTAATATCTTGAAAGCTATTTATCACAGTCTTCATATTTCAATTTCGATAAGTTATAATGGGGTCACTATTTCAAAGTCAAGGTCTTTCTATTTCACAAATTGATTGCTTGTAGCTAGTACGTAATTTGTTTTTTATTTTTTCCATAATTGATTAATTTCATGTACCCATTTATGGCAAGTTTCCATAACAAATTTGCCAATAGTAATTACAGTCAAGGGCTAAATAGGGGGTGTATGTGTCGTTCAACATTTCTTGTTTTGAACAATACTTTTTATTTAATTGATAATTAAAATAATTTGATAAAAAAGAAAGAAAACTCTTACACATCACAATAAGATGAAATGATCCACTGGCTATGCCTATTTCCGGTAAACCTCCAGTTGGTGTCATTTCATTCTGAGCAGTACATGTATATATCATGTCATCATTTTTTGTGACATTGTCTATGTACAGTATTTTTCTATTCCACTTTTTAATGTCACCGTCTCTTGTCCACTCATATGCTGTAGATGCGGGCTTTCCATCTGTTGCAGGGCATGCAAAATATAAACTTGAACCATCAACAATTTCTATATTGTCCAAAGTGTGCATCGTTGGAGCATCTGTTAATATACAATAAAAACTGAGTGAGGGAATTGTAAATCAAGTATTTTAACATACATACACCAATTGGTCTGACAGTAATGTGTTACTCATTTTTAATCTTATATAGAAAAAAAATCTTTAATTATTATATAACAAAATATTAAATAGTCATCACCTTAAAAACAAACTTGAATAAATAAATGTAAACATGACTTGATCATGGACAGTGCTCTCCACTTTTCTAGTGCTGGATAGTTAAAAACAAGAGCTGTCATGGAAAAGTGACTAATGCCCCCGAGATGAAGCTTTGACATAATATCCGAATAATATGCCAAAATAACGGTAATATAACCCACCCGACTTTTATAATACCATTCATAAAATCTTTAGGTGAAGGTGTCAAAGGGCAAGGTCATATTGACCTCGTAGGAAAAAAACGGTTTCCGATCAATAACCTGTTTACATATGAAAGGTAACAATATAACAAAACATAACTAGAACTATCACTTAATGTGATAAATACCCCCGCAGAAATTACTAGTACAGTTGTGATTCATGTACGTTACATTTCCTTTCACTGTGGTAAACTATTGACGAAGTTATATTGAATTACTCTGTAATAAGTGCAAAAAGAGTTGCGGTTCTTGAGCACTGCACTTCCTCTCATTGCACTTGACTATTGAATGAAGTAGCATTGAATTCCAAACATCACTTTTTAAGTTATGCACCGGGCAAGATACAGGGACAAAGGGCAATAACTCTGCAAAAATTGAAGATGAAGTTATGGTTAATATATTTTGCACTTCCTCTTATAGCAATATAGCAATTGACCATTGAATGAAGTTGTACTGAATTCCAATGAAAGTTATGCACTGAACAAGAAAAAGTAACAAAGAGCAATGTCTATGTTATTAGTCAAATAGAGTTACGGTTCTTGTGCATTGCACTTCTTCTCACTGCGCTTGACCATTGTATATAATTGCATTAAGTTCCAACAATTAGTAATGCAATGGACAAAAGAAAGTAACAAAGGGCAACAACTATGTAGTTAGTCCAAATAGAGTTATGGTTCTTAAGCACTGCACCTCATTTCACTATGCTTGACCATTGAATGAAATTGCATTGAATTCCAACCATTTTTTTCAAATAATAGACAATACAGGAAACAAAGGACAACAACTCTAAAATGAGTCAAGAAAGAGTTATTATTGTTCCTGTGCACTGCGCTTCCTCTTACTATACATGACCATTGTACGAACTTGTATTGAATTCCAACCAGTAGATATCATGTTATGCTCTCCAATTAGGAAAAGTAACAAAGGCAAATCACTCTTTATAATTACTCTCGATAGATTTATGGTTCTTGAGAACTGCGCTTCATTTCACTGCGCTTGACCAGTGTATGAAGTTGCATTGATATTCAACCATTAATTTTCAAATTATAGTCAATACAAGAAACAATGGGCAATAACTTTAAAATGAGTCAAGAAGGAGTTATTGTTGTTCCTGTGCACTGCACTTCCTCTAAATATACATAACCATATCATGTTATGCTCTCCAATAAGGAAAAGTAACAAAGTCAAATCACTCTTTATAATTACTCTTGATAGAGTTATGGTTCTTGAGAACTGCACTTCATTTCACTGCGCTTGACCATTGTATAAAGTTTTATTGAATTTCAACCATTAATTTTCAAATTATGGACAATACAAGAAACAATGGGCAATAACTCTAAAATGAGTTAAGAAAGAGTTAGTGTTGTTACTGTGCACTGTACTCCCTCTTAAGATACATGACCATTGTACGAACTTGTATTGAATTCCAACCAATATATATCATGTTATGCTCTCCAATAAGGAAAAGTAACAAAGGGAAATAACTCTTTAATTACTCTGGATAGAGTTATGGTTCTTATGCACTGTATTTCCTCTTAATTTGATTGACCATAGTATGATGTTGCATTGAGTTGCAACCATTACTTTTGAAGTTATGCTCCAAGACAAAGGAACCATCAAGGGCAATAACTAATTAGTCAAAATGGAGTTAAGGTTCTTGTACACTGCACTTTCTCCCACTATGTTTGACCATTGTATGAAGTTGTAATAAATTCCAACATGTGGTTTTCAAGTTATGTCCCGGACAAGAAAAAGCAATAGAAAATTAACAAAGGGCAATTACTCTGTAATTACTTTTACTCTGTAATTACTTTAGATAAAGTTATAGTTATTGTGCACTGCACTTCCTCTTATTGTGCTTGATCATTGTTATGAAGTAGTTTTGAATTCCAACCAGTAGTTTTCAAGTTATGCTCCGGACAAGGAAAAGTAACAAAGAGCAATAACTCTGTAATTAGTCAAGATGGAATTATGGTTCTTTTGCACTGCACTTCTTTTTATGCTTGATCATTTTATGAAGTTACATTGAATTCCAACCGGTAGTTCTCAAGTTTTGCTCAGGACAAGGAAAAGTAACAAAGGGCAATAACTCTGTAATTAGTCAAGATGAAGTTATGGTTCTTTTGCACTGCACTTCCGCTCAATGTGCTGGACTATTGTTTGAAGTTGTATTGAATTCCAACATGTGGTTTTCAAATTAAACTCCGGACAAGAAAAAGCAATGGAAATTTAAAAACGGGCAATAACTCTATAATTACTTTAGATAAAGTTATTGGTTATTGTGCACTGCACTTCCTCTTCTTGTGCTTGATCATTGTTATGAAGTAGTTTTGAATTCCAACCAGTAGTTTTCAAGTTATGCACCAGACAAGGAAAAATAAAAAAGGGCAATAACTCTGTAATTAGTCAAGATGAAATTATGGTTCTTTTGCACTGCACTTTCTCTCAATGTGCTTGACCATTGTATGAAGTTTTATTGAATTCTACCCATTAATCTTCAAGCTATGCTCCGGACAAGGAAATGCAACGGACCGCTAGACGGACCGACTGACCGATAAGACAATAACTTTGTCTTCTATGATTTCATATCATTAAATATTTCATCAGATACTTAATAAGAAATAAAAGCAATATGCTTAATTTTATACAAATTTAAATCATTGACTTTCAGGTTCACATTGCCATCGAAATGACTGCTAACACAATTAAATACATGTAGGTTACTAAAATGATCAAATCAGCAATCTAGAGTAATATTTGCATCATGACTTTTTGTGATACTGTTAATTTCTTTCAATAACTTTGTATCGCATAATCAAGTTCGTGCAATGTATTTTACTATATACATATCGCTTGATTATTTTCATATTTATTTTTACGATCTACATATTAGTATAAGTAATTTTACATTGTTTGGACCTGAAACGATAGAATATTTCCTTGATTCTGATTTCCGAGTTACAGCCTTGTCTAGCACTATCTTGTTTTTATAATATTGTGTCTCCTTGATTTATCTCTTTAATATGCATTACTTTCAATTTTTCTTTGTTTTTTTTTTAACTCGCTTTATATAACATAAGCCAGCATATTGCATGGTATCACTTTGTTTAACAACCCCTCATTCATATGTAACAGTTATACTTTCCACTTTTATGGTTAGTAAATAACATGTTTCTTGCAAAGATTCACTTTGATTTTAACCTAGAAAAGTACGCAATATTGATTCAAGCGTCAAAGTTGAAATTCTCTGGGCGCGGAGGATTTTCAAATAGTATTATTATGTCAACTAAATGCTTAAATATAAAAAAAACTACAGCTATCACTAAAGGGGATTAATACTCCACCAGCAGCTCTTACTTTTTTAAAAAGTGTTGTCACGCAAAATGTGAAAAATGCCCCTGAAAAGTTTTTGGTAGATATTTATAATGACAGAAAAAAAGAATAAAAAGTTAACTGCTTCATATTTGATCTTGTAAAATGAAGTGTTATCTGTAATATTTTTATTTCTAAATTAGTATTTTTACCACTTTGACGTTTGAGGCAGTTATATGGGTTATAGACGCGGCAAGTCGTCGTGATGTGACAGATATTTGTGCCAAGCTACTTTAAAATCCTTAAAGCATGACAAAGTACAGCCTGGGCACGATTGTGTACATTCAAACTTAAGTGTGACCTTGACCTGTGTTGGTAATGACATGATGCGACACGTTGCCTTGATGACGTAGACATTTATGCCAAGCTAATTCAAAATACTCCTTTAATGCATGACAAAATTTCAGTCCTGGTTCGAATATGTACATTCAACATCTTCTTGTGCCTACCTTTAAACTGTTGGATTGATCTTGGTCTAAGTTGTAGGGACATTGGTCATCGACATGGCATGTCTTCTTGATGTTGTAGACATAAATGTTAGGTAATTTAAAATCCTTCCATGTATAAAACAGTTACAGTCCGTACAAGAATATGTAGATTCAAATCGTCTTGTGAGAATGTTAACCTTCAAACCTTCAAACTATATAGGTGACATTGACCTTTGAAGTTAGGCCGTTGTTCCTCGACTTGATGTGGATAGCAGGTGTGCAAAGTTATTTAAAAATCCTCAGTGCATGTCAAAGACACAGTCCGGATAAGAATGTTGACTTACTTGGGACGCAAAGCCGGACGGGCGATGTTTTTTTTTAAATATAACGTTGGCATAAAAAGTGAAATTTATGGAGGTACATACAAACAAATGTTTGAGACATCTTGATCTAGACTGACTTATGTTTTAGTAAGCTGCAACAAAACACCATATTCAAAATGTTTGTTAACACGTTAAACAAACATTTGATATATTGCTTTTTTTATAACAATATTGGAACCAATTATTACTAAGTTATGAATGTAAAGTTTCTTGCTCTATGAAACAACGACTTGCCCATGACAGAGATTAAACCACGCGGTCTGTTATCCATTGATTACTAGTCCGACACGGTAACCACTTGGCCACGCCGTCACAATGTCTAAGTTATGGACCGGACATGGAAGTATAACGGACGTGCAGATGTTTTTTTATTCGACTAGTAAGTCATAGGCGGGTTATAATAACGAAGGCCGCACCATGACATATAAGCTAGACTGAGTCACAATTTGAAGCATGATATTTTCCACATTATTCCACTAACAAATATAGCTAAAGAATTGTAAATACTTCAACTTGGGACACGTACAAGGTTATCATGTTTAAACTAAATCTTTGCCACAGGCCATGCAACGAATATCTTCAGTTCCGCATTTACACAGCACGACTGAATATTAATTTGAAGCAATACCATTAAGGAGTTACTAATTTGAGCCCGGTCTAAAGAGGTGAAGTATACACAGAATAATTATTGAACCTTCAGCTTTGAACTTGTCCTTAAGCTTGAACATCGATTATGGGTTAAGCAAAATGAAAAGAAAATCTAGAAAGAGGTAAAGGATTTTAAGAGCAGACATAATTTTCTCTGACAAATTGACTAATATTAAACTTTAAGACTTGCCTCTACCCATGCGCTTGCTAAATGATGGCATGAGTTTTGCACATTACCTTCTGAAAGAGAACATTAGAGCTTCGGGTAAATCTCTGAAGGTGTATACGATTAATAGAGCGGACGGGTAATATTTGACATTTTATTATTTAATCTTCAACTGTTTTCTTGACCTCTAGCTGACAAAAGGTTGACTTATATTCTGCTTATTGCCCTTGTGAAGGTGAACAATTGTGCATAGATGGAAAAATCGTTCAAGGTGTGCATCTACATTCAGGGGTAGATAAATCAGAATTAAAATTTATTTCAATTATGATTCTTTTTAATCAATCAAATTTGAAGACAACTCTCTACTCTTTCATTACTTGCCTATAAACAAAAAAACCCTACAAATTCACTCGAAGCATCTTGTCGGGTTCATTGGATATAGATTGATTGATGCAACAAAATGTTTTAAGTATAACCCCCACCAGAAAAAGTTAACTTGTCTCCTTACAGTTACAATGTGTGAGACCCTCTATTAAAGGAGGGAACGGGTGGTTTATTAAAAAACATTGTGTTTTGATAAAGTTATAAATTTTCAAGTAAAACTGGAATGATATGCAATATATACCTACATAATTACGCACTATACATGTTATGATATGAATGGACAAAAACAACTAATCAACAATAACAGCAAACAGGAATGTTAGAATTAGGCATTACAAACAAAACAAGCAATTATCATAGTATTGCAAGCAATCCATAAGTCCCCTACCGGTTAGAACCTCATCAACATTCTGAAGGGCCATTGGTCATTCACTAATGTTTCAATTTTTCTCTATTTTAAGTAAATTTGTTGGAAAAGTTCTTTAAAAGTGATCACAGGAAACAGTTTTTATGAACAGACAGACAGACGGACTGAAGGACACTCTAAAGTTAATATTTGAAACATCCCTGTTACCAAAATATAACATTTTAAAAGCAAAATTCTTAAAGAGGAGATAACTCTTGAATTAAAGATGCAATTTCATAAACATTTTCAGCTCTTTTTGACTAATCACAAATATTGTTATATTTGCCATGTTTTAAGCCTATTTGTTGCCAAGGCAACAGATAATTTTTCAAAATAGGAAGAACAGATAAGACATGCATAATCTCAAGACTGCTATCTACCCATACATGTATGTCAAGTTTCATAAAAATATTTTCAGTACCTTTTGAGTTATCACTGGATTCAGTTTATGTTTAAATTTGCCATATTTTCAGTCTATGTGTTGCCATAGCAACCAGAATTTTCAACATAGGAAGAAAAGAAAAAGACGTGCATAATTTCAAGACTGCCATCTACTCATATATAAGTTTCATAAAAATATTTCCAGTACTTTTAGGGTTATCACTGGATCCAGTTTATGTGTAAAATTTGCCATATTTTCAGCCTATTTGTTGCCATAGCAACCAGAATTTTCAACATAGGAAGAAAATAAAAAGACGTGCATAATTTCAAGACTGCCATCTATCCATATACTAAGTTTCATAAAAATATTTTCAATACTTTTCAAGTTATCGCGGGATCCAGTTTTGTGGACGGACAAACTGACGGACGGACGGACGGACAGACGGACAGACGGACGGAGGGTAAACCTAAAGTCCCCTCCGGTAAACCGGTAGGGGACTAATAATACTTGATGTTTTGAACACATGGTTGAAAACAGTGTCTTTGTGAAAAGTGGTTTTCTATCCCAACAGACGTTTATGACTTACTTTACAATGTAATTAATAAAGTGAGAGTACAGGAACATCAAGATGCTTGCAGCAATTTTGTAATCTTCTGATTTTCATCTATTACACACACATGTTTCCAATAACCCACGGTTAACTAGTTTAAAACGATTAAGCTATCGCGGGCAAGTATTTCCTATTCTATAAAATGATTGTGAATGATGACTCTTAAGTATAAAATTAGTTTGCTTCATTTACATTTAACAAGTTAATATAAAGTTATATATACACCAAAATGTAAAGTTTCAAACAATACGGATAAAAAAGCAGGAAAAAAGAATGAAGCAATGCTAATTTAAAATAACATTGTAATTATTTACTAGCAGAACTATATTAGAAATTGAAGATAACGTTTTATTTAAAATAATGAAAATATTTATCCCTCCTTCATTCTTATTGGCTATATTTCTTAAAATTAATAGAGCACGAACCAAAATGCTATACATTCCCGATTTTCAAATCCATGTTTTTGTTTATTCTATTTCATCAGTTTTACTTTAAAGAGACTCCACTGAGGTTGAAAAGCATAATAACATAACATTTGAATTTCTAACACAAATGAGCTGGGGCACTTAAAACAGAAATATATGCAAAAATAGTTAAGAAATTTATTTTTTAAACGCTTTTCATTTTGGATCATTTTTTTACATAAGAAAATAGAAGTGCGCGAATGATCTGAATTTTTGCACAATGATTAGTGGTCTAAAAGTACATCAAATGGTACATTTATCTGGAAAAATATTTTCAGTTCCATCATGTCAACAAACCTCAGTGAAGTTCCTTTTAAGTACAGTAAACTACTAAAACATTTTAGAATTAAGAAAATAGGTCAACTTACATATTACATTTATATAAACGTCAGAACTATTACTTCCTATTTGTGCATCTCCGCTTGATGGTATCATCATATTTTGTGCTGTACATATGTGAAAACCCTCATGTTGTTTCTGGACAGGGTTAAATGTGAGTTTGTCCCCAGCTATAGTAGTAGGACTTCCTACTTTATTCCAACTGTAGCTGTCCGGGTTAGGTTTACCATTACTTTCACAGACAACAGAGGTTGATTTTCCATCAATAAAGTTCATATTAGGAATAGTGGTGGTACCTTTGACTTTGAATACTGGTCTGTCTGGTTTATCTAAAAATGAAAAAATATATTCACGACAGATATTATAAACTTTAGTAAACCATTGTTAAACCACTAGTATAAGTCAACAGCAAGGTATCGCTTCGACAAATCTTTCTGTATTTTATTAGTTATGTATGTCACATCTTTAATACTACAAATTAAAATACAATGATTTTGTACGTTAACACATTTAGCGTGGAAATTGTTATCATTGAAATTGTAATACATGTGTTATTGTGTGTTTGTGTGTGTGTGTGTGTGTGTGTGTGTGTGTGTGTGTGTGTGTGTGTGTATGTGTGCGTGTGACACAATACAGTGCTGTACCTAAACTGTATGTATAAAAAGTATACGTTCAATGATCCGATTACATGGACTCCGCCTACTTACATAATGAACTCAATTCGAACGGGCGAGGCTAATTGTAAGTCGGTTTTAGGTTATATTCAGAGTTTCTAGAAACTAATTCTTTTCACGATACATTTCGTTCGTTTTAAAAACTCTGTATATAACCTTATAACCAATATCTTTTTTTTCTTAATCATTCTATACGTCTTCTTATTTGAATTATTAACTGATGGACTTATACTCTTATACTTGTGTAAAGAGGCAACCTGGATTATTTAGTATAAACTTTATTTATTCAATTACTTGTACATAAGTGACATTTACAAACATTGCACAACAATGTAATTCAGACTGGATTGGAAAGCCAGTAAAACATTACTTATATTAATTCCTCTCCAGTAAAAGTAATTTTCAAGATAAAGATACAAAAATGTTGCGGTTAGATTTAAGCTCTTTGAATGTACAACAATTATTTAAAGAATAAGAGAATAATTGATTGTTGAATTATCACTATAGAGAAACTAAGTTAAATAATGGTGAAAAAACAGGATTTAAAAAGTGGATTACATTTCAAACTACTCTCACCAATACAAGAATTTACGTGTATGTTAGGTCATTGCTACGATGGTGACAGTACAACAGTACCATGGTGACAGTAAGATAGTACGATGTTATGATGTAGGGCTGCTTTGCCAGTTATTAGCTAGCTTAGGCCCTTTGTTTAAATAATTGGTAGCTTTAAGGATTTTAATTGTTGTAAGAAACTGAAAACAATATAATATTATTATAGATAATCTCATATATTAAAGAAATGCGTTTCCACAAATTGAGAACAGTGACGGAAAACAATGATTCGTTCCTTTTCCCTAAACATAAGGCATGTAAACAAACAACAAGAAAATATATACATGTATACAGGTTTATAAATATTTAGGGTATTGTATTTTACTTAATTTTAAAGATTGATTCAAAATTTATAAATAACAACATTTAACAAAACAATTATAAATATAGCATATGAAAAACTAAGAAGTTTTAACATTACTTACCTGAAAACAATATAATAATATTATAGATAATTTATTATATATTAAAGAAATGCGTTTCCACAAAGTGAGAACAGTGACGGAATGCGATGATTCATTACCGTACCCGTAAATATCACTTTGTATAAAACACCTGTGAACGATTAGTATATGTTACTATAGGAATATAATTATAAAAGGATCTCTACATAAGCATACGCTGCGAGTCGATGTTTCACCACATGTTGTTTTACGCCCTCTCGACGGCCATTTTTTTGCGGCGATGCGGTTGTCAATTACTTAACATGTATACGCGCGAACGTTCTGTCGTTACTGGAAAATAGGTGCGTGATGGCCGGAAATAGCCTGAATATGGGATTTTGGCACGCTTGGCAAGTGTGCCAATATGGCTTATTGGCACACTTGCTCAAATACGGGATTTTCGCATGTCATATTCAGAAAAAAGAAACGCATTTTTATTACTTATTATAGTAACATATGCAATAAGAACAATTTTGTTATTGCTTGATTTTATTCCAGTCTGAAAAATTGATGCGGAACATATGCAATAAACAGGTCATTAAAATTGGGCAAGTGTACCATTAGTCCATATTTGCACACTTGGTTCAAATTTGCCCTAAGGCTAAATCCCTCTGGCAAATAAGTCACAAAGTGTGACAATATGGACCGAAGGCACACTTGCCCCATGTTATGACCTCTACATATATTATCAAGGTACAGATTTTGAGTACATTGAACTGGAGATTAACATTGTT